>NW_019091221.1:1755300-1904186 GCF_002217175.1 Folsomia candida | reverse complement strand
CACATCAATCACATCCTAATTCACATCCAAATTCACATCCACATCCAAATTCACTCCTAATTCACATTCCAAATTCACATCCAAATTCACATCCAAATTCAACATCCAAATCACATCCAAATTCACACCAATTCCACATCCAAATTCACATCCACATCCAATTAAATCCACATCAATTAACATCCACATCCAAATTACATCCAATTTCACATCCAAATTCACATCCAAATTACATCCACATCCAAATTCACACCAAATTCACATCCAAATTCACATCCACATCCAATCAAATTCAAATCAATCAAATTCACATCCAAATTCACATCCACATCCAATTCACATCCAAATTCACATCCAAATTCACAACCAAATTCCACCCATTCACATCCAAATTCACATCCACATCCACATCACATCCAATTCAAATCCAAATTCCATCCAAATTCACATCAAATTCACACCCAAATTCACATCCAAATTCACATCCAATTCACATCCAAATTCAATCCAAATTCACATCACATCCCAATTAACATCACATCCCAATTACATCCCATCCAAATTCACATCCAATTTCACATCAAATTCACATCCACATCCAAGTCAGACCAAATTCACAACCAAATTCACACCCAAATTCACATCCAAATTCACATCCAAATTCACACCCAAATTCACATCCAATTCACATCCACATCCAAATTCACATCCAATTCACATCCAAATTCACATCAAATTCACATCCACATCCAATTAACATCACATCCCAATTAACATCCCATCCAAATTCACATCCACATCCAAATTCAAATCCAAATTCACATCCAAATTCACACATAAATTCACATCCAAATTCACATCCACATCCAATTAACATCCACATCCCATTAACATCCACATCCAATTAACATCCACATCCAAATTCACATCCACATCCAAATTCAGATCCAAATTCACACCAAATTCACACCAAATTCACATCCAAATTCACATCAAATTCACACCCAAATTCACATCCAAATTCACATCCACATCCAAATTACATCCAATTCACATCCAAATTCACATCCACATCCAATTCAAATCCAAATTCACATCCAAATTCACATCCAAATTCACATCCACATCCAAATTCACATCCAAATTCACAACCAAATTCACACCCAAATTCACATCCAAATTACATCGAAATTCACATCCAAATTCACACCCAAATTCACATCCAAATTCACATCCACATCCAAATTCACACCCAAATTCACATCCAAATTCACATCCACATCCAAATTCAAATCCAAATTCACATCCAAATTCACATCCAAATTCACATCCACATCCAAATTCACATCAAATTCACATCCAAATTCACAACCAAATTCACACCCAATTCACATCCAATTCACATCCACATCCACATCCACATCCAAAATTCAAATCCAAATTCACATCCAAATTCACATCCAAATTCACACCCAAAGTCACATCCAAATTCACATCCAAATTCACATCCAAATTCACATCCAAATTCACATCCACATCCCATTAACATCCACATCCCAATTAACATCCACATCCAAATTCACATCCAATTTCACATCCAAATTCACATCCAATTCACATCCACATCCAAAGTCAGATCCAAATTCAAACCAAATTCACACCCAAATTCACATCCAAATTCACATCCAAATTCACACCCAAATTCACATCCAAATTCACATCCACATCCAAATTCACATCGAAATTCACATCCAAATTCACACCCTAATTCACATCCAAATTCACATCCACATCCAAATTCAAATCCAAATTCACATCCAAATTCACATCCAAATTCACATCCACATCCAAAATTCACATCCAAATTCACATCCAAATTCACAACCAAATTCACACCCAAATTCACATCCAAATTCACATCCAAATTCACATCCACATCCACATCCAAATTCACATCCAAATTCACATCCAAATTCACATCACATCCAAATTCAAATCCAAATTCACATCCAAATTCACCCAAATTCACATCCAAATTCACATCCACATCCCAATTAACAATCCACATCCAAAGTCAATCCAAATCACATCCAATTCAATCCAATTCACACCCAAATTCACATCCAAATTCACATCCACAATCCAAATTCAAATCCAAATTCACATCCAAATTCACATCCAAATTCACATCCACATCCAAATTCACATCCAAATTCACATCCAAATTCACAACCAAATTCACACCCAAATTCACATCCAAATTCACATCCAATTCACATCCAAATTCACATCCAAATTCAATCCAAATTCACACCCAAAGTCACATCCAAATTCACATCCAAATTCACATCCACATCCCAATTAACATCCACATCCAAATTCACATCCACATCCAAATTCAAATCCAAATTCACACCCAAATTCACATCCAAATTCACATCCACATCCCAATTAACATCCACATCCCAGTTAACATCCACATCCAAATGCACATCCTCATCCAAATTCTCATCCACATCCAAATTCACATCCAAATTCACATCCACATCCAAATTCACATCCAAATTCACATCCAAATTCACAACAAAATTCACACCCAAATTCACACCCAAATTCACATCCAAATTCACACCAAATTCACATCCAAATTCACATCCAAATTCACAATCCACATCCACATCCAAATTCACATCCAAATTCACACCCAAAGTCACATCCAATTTCACATCCAAATTCACACCCAAAGTCACATCCAATTTCACATCCAAATTCACACCCAAATTCACATCCAAATTCACATCCAATTTCACATCCAAATTCACACCCAAAGTCACATCCAAATTCACATCCAAATTCACATCCAAATTCGCATCCAAATTCACATCCACATCCCAATTAACATCCACATCCCAATTAACATCCACATCCAAATTCACATCCACATCCAAATTCAAACCAAAATTCACATCCAAATTCCACCCAATTCACATCCAATTAACATCCACATCCCAATTAACATCCACTCCCAATTAACATTCCACATCCAAATTCACATCCAATTCACATCCAAATTCACATCCAAATTCACATCCACATCCAAATCAGATCCAATTCAATCAAATTTACACCCAATCTCAACATCCAAATTCACATCCAAATTCACACCCAATTCACATCCAATTCACATCCACATCCAAATTCACATCCAAATTCACATCCAAATTCACATCCAAATTCACATCCAAATTCACATCCACATCCAAATTCACATCCACATCCAAATTCACATCCAAATTCACATCCAAATTCACATCCAAATTCACATCCTAATTCACATCCAAATTCACAATCCACATCCAAATTCACACCCTAATTCACATCCAAATTCACATCCAAATTCACATCCAAATTCACACCCAAAGTCACATCCAAATTCACATCCAAATTCACATCCAAATTCCACATCAACCATCCACTCCCATTAACATCCACATCCCAATTAACATCCACATCCAAATTCACATCCACATCCAAATTCAAATCCAAATTCACATCCAAATTCACACATAAATTCACATCCAAATTCACATCCACATCCCAATTAACATCCACATCCCAATTAACATCCACATCCCAATTAACATCCACATCCAAATTCACATCCACATCCAAAGTCAGATCCAAATTCACAACCAAATTCACACCCAAATTCACATCCAAATTCACACCCAAATTCACATCCAAATTCACATCCACATCCAAATTCACATCCAAATTCACATCCAAATTCACAACCAAATTCACACCCAAATTCACATCCAAATTCACATCCACATCCAAATTCAAATCCAAATTCACATCCAAATTCACATCCACATCCAAATTCACATCCAAATTCACATCCAAATTCACAACCAAATTCCCCAAATTCACATCCAAATTCACATCCAAATTCACATCCACATCCACATCCAAATTCACATCCAAATTCACATCCAAACTCACATCCACATCCCAATTAACATCCACATCCAAATTCACATCCAAATTCACATCCAAATTCACAACCAAATTCACACCCCAAATTCACATCCACATCCAATTCAAATCCAAATTCACATCCAAATTCACATCCAAATTCACATCCACATCCAAATTCACATCCAAATTCACAACCAATTCACACCAAAATTCACATCCAAATTCACATCCAAATTCACATCCAAATTCACATCCAAATTCACGTCCAAATTCACATCCAAATTCACATCCAAAGTCAGATCCAAATTCACAACCAAATTCACACCCAAATTCACATCCAAATTCACACCCAAATTCACATCCAAATTCACATCCACATCCAAATTTCACATCCAAATTCACATCCAAATTCACATCCAAATTCACATCCACATCCCAATTAACATCCACATCCCAATTAACATCCACATCCAAATTCACATCCACATCCAAATCCAAATTCACATCCAAATTCACACATAAATTCACATCCAAATTCACATCCACATCCCAATTAACATCCACATCCAAATTCACATCCAATTTCACATCCAAATTCACATCCAAATTCACATCCACATCCAAACTCACATCCAAATTCACATCCAAATTCACAACCAAATTCACATCCAAATTCACATCCAAATTCACACCCAAAGTCACATCCAAATTCACATCCAAATTCACATCCACATCCCAATTAACATCCACATCCAAATTCACATCCACATCCAAATTCAAATCCAAATTCACACCCAAATTCACATCCAAATTCACATCCACATCCCAATTAACATCCACATCCCAGTTAACATCCACATCCAAATTCACATCCACATCCAAATGCACATCCTCATCCAAATTCTCATCCACATCCAAATTCACATCCAAATTCACATCCACATCCAAATTCACATCCAAATTCACATCCAAATTCACAACAAAATTCACACCCAAATTCACATCCAAATTCACATCCAAATTCACATCCAAATTCACATCCAAATTCACATCCAAATTCACATCCAAATTCACACCCAAATTCACATCCAAATTCACATCCAAATTCACAACCAAATTCACACCCAAATTGACATCCAAATTCACATCCACATCCAAATTCAAATCCAAATTCACATCCAAATTCACATCCAAATTCACATCCACATCCAAATTCACATCCAAATTCACATCCACATCCAAATTCACATCCTAATTCACATCCAAATTCACATCCACATCCAAATTCACATCCAAATTCACATCCAAATTCACTACCAAATTCACACCCAAATTCACATCCAAATTCACATCCACATCCAAATTCACATCCAAATTCACATCCAAATTCACATCCAAATTCACATCCACATCCCAATTAACATCCACATCCCAATTAACATCCACATCCCAATTCACATCCACATCCAAATTCAAATCCAAATTCACATCCAAATTCACATCCAAATTCACATCCACATCCAAATTCACATCCAAATTCACAACCAAATTCACACCAAAATTCACATCCAAATTCACATCCAAATTCACATCCAAATTCACATCCAAATTCACGTCCAAATTCACATCCAAATTCACATCCAAAGTCAGATCCAAATTCACAACCAAATTCACACCCAAATTCACATCCAAATTCACACCCAAATTCACATCCAAATTCACATCCACATCCAAATTCACATCCAAATTCACATCCAAATTCACATCCAAATTCACATCCACATCCCAATTAACATCCACATCCCAATTAACATCCACATCCAAATTCACATCCAATTTCACATCCAAATTCACATCCAAATTCACATCCACATCCAAACTCACATCCAAATTCGCATCCAAATTCACAACCAAATTCACATCCAAATTCACATCCAAATTCACACCCAAAGTCACATCCAAATTCACATCCAAATTCACATCCACATCCCAATTAACATCCACATCCAAATTCACATCCACATTTAAATTCAAATCCAAATTCACACCCAAATTCACATCCAAATTCACATCCACATCCCAATTAACATCCACATCCCAGTTAACATCCACATCCAAATTCACATCCACATCCAAATGCACATCCTCATCCAAATTCTCATCCACATCCAAATTCACATCCAAATTCACATCCACATCCAAATTCACATCCAAATTCACATCCAAATTCACAACAAAATTCACACCCAAATTCACATCCAAATTCACATCCAAATTCACATCCAAATTCACATCCAAATTCACATCCAAATTCACATCCAAATTCACACCCAAAGTCACATCCAAATTCACATCCAAATTCACAACCAAATTCACACCCAAATTGACATCCAAATTCACATCCACATCCAAATTCAAATCCAAATTCACATCCAAATTCACATCCAAATTCACATCCACATCCAAATTCACATCCAAATTCACATCCACATCCAAATTCACATCCAAATTCACATCCACATCCAAATTCACATCCACACATCCAAATTCACATCCAAATTCACATCCAAATTCACTACCAAATTCACACCCAAATTCACATCCAAATTCACATCCACATCCAAATTCACATCCAAATTCACATCCAAATTCACATCCAAATTCACATCCAAATTCACATCCACATCCCAATTAACATCCACATCCCAATTAACATCCACATCCCAATTAACATCCACATCCAAATTCACATCCAATTTCACATCCAAATTCACATCCAAATTCACATCCACATCCAAAGTCAGATCCAAATTCACAACCAAATTCACACCCAAATTCACATCCAAATTCACATCCAAATTCACACCCAAATTCACATCCAAATTCACATCCACATCCAAATTCACATCCAAATTCACATCCAAATTCAGATCCACATCCCAATTAACATCCACATCCAAATTCACATCCACATCCAAATTCAAATCCAAATTCACATCCAAATTCACACATAAATTCACATCCAAATTCACATCCACATCCAAATTCAAATCCAAATTCACATCCAAATTCACACATAAATTCACATCCAAATTCACATCCACATCCAAATTCACATCCACATCCCAATTAACATCCACATCCAAATTCACATCCCCATCCAAATTCACATCCAATTTCACATCCAAATTCACATCCAAATTCACATCCACATCCAAATTCACATCCAAATTCACATCCAAATTCACATCCAAATTCACACCCAAATTCACATCCAAATTCACATCCAAATTCACATCCAAATTCACTTCCAAATTCACATCCAAATTCACATCCAAATTCACATCCAAATTCACATCCAGATCCAAATTCACATCCAAATTCACATCTAAATTCACATCAAAATTCACATCCACATCCACATCCACATCCACATCCATAGTCAGATGCGTGTGCCGTGATTGGCTAATTCAAATATCCACAACCAATCAGAATGCTGGAATGTCACGGAAAATTCAACGGGACGGACTTTTGTAAATTATAAAGTAGATTTGAGTTTTTAGGATGGTGAGGAAGATGTGGTATTAATATATGGGAACTCATTCCGTGGCATTAAATGTGTTGGATGAGGAGCTGCTGGAGTTCTAGCTACTACATATATGCAGATAATTTATAAAAAAATGTAAAAAAATCTGCACACTATTGTTTAAGGACACTTCTGGCTGTGACATGAATATTGACATTTTTAATAATATCTCGGCGCTGCAAATTATTTAAAAAATTATGTAGCTGTGTAGAGCAACTCTTTGGGAATTTTTAAAAAGTACTCATTCCAGGGTTTGACAATTTTTGACAAAATTCTATTTATTTAAAAAACGCACATTTTTAAACGAATAGAACTTCCTTGAATTTTTAAAAAATTCCCAAAGAGGTGCTCAACACAGCTACAGAAGCAGATTTTTAGCCCAACCCAGGGCTTATGTACCCATGTTGTCTGTCTGTCCGTCCGTCCGTCCGTGTGTTTTACGATTACTCTCTTCAAACTTATTCGATGGACTTTAAATTTGGCCCACACTTAGAACACATTAGAAGAAAAGTTAGGAATCAAATTCGAAGATGGGCTTGATCGGTCAAGTGGTTGACCGGTGGTGGTCATATTAGTGTTGTGGGTCAAGGGTACCGGAAATTTGAAATAGTCGTAGGAAGCTGAAATTTGGTACAGAGGTAGCTAATAACTCCTAAAGGAAGAATATGAAGTGAAATTGAAAAAAATGTCATCTCGAGGGACCCAAGTGGGTAACCCATACCGATTTCTGAAAATCTTCCAATGGAGCTGAAATTTGACATAGAGGTAGCTAATGACGTCTAGTCTGAGAATATCATTTAAAACTCGGAAAATTTTGATTTTAATGGGAACTAGGGGGTGACCCATACCGATTTTTCAAAGTCATCGGATATAGACAAAACTTGGTACATACCATGGTAATGGTTTCTAATGAAATAATTTGAATTGAAATTGGAAAAATTATCAACTTGGAGTTCGTGTGGGGTTACCCATACCGATTTATAAAAGCCGCCCAATCGAACTAAGATTTGGTATGTAGGTTCTAATGAAGATGTAAACTACACTGCAAATAATCTGGTGTAAATCCTGGCCATGAATTTACACCGAAAAGTTGGTGAGGATGGTTCTCACCAAGTCTGGTGGCATTTCATCCACAATACGCGCCATCTTACGGCAATCACAGCAGTTGTTGCCTTTCCTCACCGACATCGAGAGGTACACAGTTATAGGGGAAAAGGCTACGCTAGGATCGCCACCGTCGTTTCGACGACAGAGCTCGCGGTGGCAGAATATGGCATGTCTGGACTGGAGTCTTCTTTTTGTTTACATTGCAATACACACTTGTCAAATAGTTTCTTGTCATTAAATATTATTTTAAACTAAATAACCAAACGAATTATTTTACAAGATAAAACCAACTAAAGTGGAATCCTAGTCGGTGGAAGTGGATGAAAGGTAAGATTGGTGATTCAATGTATTGATAAGATTGTGACTATCTTGTATCATGGTTTTTAAAGTTTTGATTCGGATTCACAGTGATACTTAATTATTTTAAACAATTAAAGGAATCAATCTCTAAAGGAAATGACCGCTCCATCAACTACACTGTTTTGTGGATTCAGCTCCATTAATGTGGATAACCTTTTTCGCGCATCAACGTTAAAGAAGGGCCAATTACTGTTTGAAGGCAAACATGTCCATCAAGTTTCCGAGCAAATAGGTCACGACAACACGTCAGATATTACCTCCAAGTGCACACCTCAAGCCTGGACATCTCCTCTCCCTTATAATATCAACATCCGAGTTAATAATTATAGTTAAGCGGATGTAATTATTCACTGTGGTTTCTCTTAATTGTTGTTATTTCTATGAAATATGGTTTGATTTGTTTTCAGGTTGATGAAAATCCAAAGATTCTGACCGGGTCCTGCACATGCAAAGCGGGGATCATCGGGAAGTGCAAACATGTTGCTGCCACGGTCGCTCTCATAAACTCCGACGCCACAGAGAGTTGCACCTCAAAACCTCAAGGGTAGGGTATACCAACGGCAAAATTATCGTACTCGGACGGGATTAAGATTAACGAATTGTTTCCAACCAACCCAAAGGAGATTGGAATCCCATCCAAAAATGTGAAAGAAATACTAACGATTCTACCAGACCTCCGTTGCCCATTAATTCGGATACTTAAAATTGAAGATGACAATAAGGATTCCAGTGTGTGCGATGATTTGCTGAGGACTCTAGTTACAAGCGTGGAACAACAGGAAGGAACTCGAGCGCGAGAAGAATTTTGCACGGAGATGTTAATCATGACTAAATCTTACTATCACTATTATGATTCCGAGTTTCGATCAGCTACGATACCGTTCATATCGTTGGACTTTCTGTTTCCTTTCTTCGGCGGTGCCTGGGCGCAAGCTGGAATTGATTGTCGGATTAAAACTAAGACTCCTTAGATCATTGGACCGTTTTTTATCGATGAAGTGGTCATTGCAGATTCTCGAATGAATTGTTGGGACCCATTTTCCACCGTCGATACTGCAAAATTAATTGAGAAGTTATAAACTTAACTATTCAATCAAATCAATAAGAATAGTTATTTTAGGAAACTCCATCAGTGGCAATCACAGCTAGAATAGCTCAATTATATATTTTTTAAAGTACTGATATCCCTTCCTAATAATAAATACCATCAAAATTATTTATTGAAATAACTTTCAAACTTACCTTTGCCTTTTGAAAAACTGAATCCAGGTCTCCTTTCTTTCTTTTTCCCATGACCGCCCAGGAAATCTATAAAAGCTTTTTTCTTTACACTTTAATTTAATTGTGTACTGTTACAGCCGAATACACAACAATTTTTGCCACTTTTAGTCATTTCAAAATTGTAAAATTGTTGGCAAAATATTGTTGACAAGAATGGATTGCTATACGAGTAATACGGAGGAGTCAGATCAGAATTGCCAACAGCTGCCACTCGCGGCGCCACTCGCAAACACCTTTTTCCCTATTGGCTTGTGAAAGTAAAACTTATCCAGCCTGGTAGATTTAGGTAAGTCATTATTATTTACATTTGTTTAATATTTGTTAAATTATTTTTAACTTTTATTCACATTATTACTTTCATTTTCCAGTGAGGAAAAAATTCAAGTTAACGGAGGAGGCAGAAATTTCCTTCGAAGACGAAGAAGGCGGTGATGTTGACGAGGATGTGTTGCCATTTCTTCTGGACCAGGATAAGACTACGAATCTTCTTTTTCTCGTAAAGGGGGAGGGGACTTCTTCTACATTCGTCAATGTCAATACTCCTTCATCTTTATCACAAGCATTTCCTACCGGTAATTGTTAGTTAAGTTGCATTATTATTACTACTTCTAGTTAATTATTTTGTATTTATAATCCTTCTCTAGGTTTGTCCTCAACGCCACCTGCCCTTCCCGCCAAGGAATAGGGCTACAGTTTGTTTAAAGAGGTTAGTAACGAAGAATAATTTCATCTCATATTTTATTTAATAAGACATTTTTGTCTGGTCCTGGATACTTTAGTAGAATCCAATCGCCGTCTGTCCGATATCGTGTAGAGTGCAACAAAGGTTTCGTCGACGCCACCTCCTCCTCCTTGTTTGTTAAGGAATGTGTGGACAAACTAATTATGCTTAAAGGGTAAGTACTTCCAACGACCGTCGCGGGATTCGAATAAATAAATTAATCCTTTAATTTCAGTGATACCACATCCACAAAAGACCAGAAACAACTTGCTCTAGCGATTGTGGAAATATTGCCGTGTTGGAGGTTCCTCTTGAGTATTATGCTGCCGCTTCCTGGGCGAAAACGCCAAAAATGTTTGAATGAACACGTGACAAACCTACTCCTCGACGGGTTCGTGGATTTTTGGATTCCTCTAATACAAATTCTGATATGTTGTTAGTATTAAAGAACCATGTTACCCGAATACCAGAATTTTAACTTTCTTGTAATATTTAATATCTTAAAATCACAAATAAATATTCTCTGGCTCTTAAATCTCCCAGAAATAAAATTGAATGCAAATACACAAAAATATTATTTTTTGCTTATTTCCCATTCCCGATACATTGTAATGAGCAAAAAATATAATACATAATATATAATTATTATTACAATAAACATAAATATATTACATATTTCATATTACATAATTATCGAAATAATTATTTATTTTCTACCATACATATCTCTCTCGTAATTCGATATTTACATAATTCATTGTATTTTAATATACTGTGAATCCAGCTAGGAACAGAATTGTATTAATTCGTAATCGGAGGAAATCAATTTTGCGTGAACAATTTGTTAAGCAATAATTTATAAATTTTGTGATATTTTGGAGTTGCAAAGGATTTTATTATAATTTAAGGATACAGATAATCGTAAACTTAAAATTCGGTACTTCGGATAAGTTTATGCATCCAACGGAAAAATTTTAGTTGAAAACAAGGTTAGGAAGGTATGGATGGAAACGAACGGGATTGGCTAAGCTTGTCACGTGTTCACTAAAACATTTTTGGCGTGTTCGCCCAGGAAGCGGCAGCATAATATGGCTATTGATTTTTTGATAATTTTTAATTTAACGATTTCACCGAGAAAATTAACCTCTCTATTTCCATACCTTGCAATAACAATTTAAATGAATAAAAATAAATGCACAGCTATGTAGTTCCCACTTGTTAATACTTACTGTTTGGAGTATGGATTATTTGGAGTGCAAACTTATTGGGTTATAAATACTTTGATTTGAGAGGCTTGGACTTCATAATAAAATTTTGAAGGAAATAATATAATATAAATTTTCGAAATTTTTAGAAAAGTGTTTAGCCTTCATTTTTGCGTTGAATGGAACACGGATGCGTAACTTTGTGGAGAATAGTGTCCTCCACAAAGTTACGCATCCGTGTTCCATTAAATGCAAAAAATGAGGGCTACAAACCGTTCAGAATTTGTAAAAAAATCTTAGAAAAATCTTAAACAAATCTTAAAAAAAGCTAAATTTTTTGTGGGACGGTGGCATTACTGTCTCTCCCGGGTGCGGTTAATAATAATCCCCATGTGTGTGGAATACATCTGAATGAATTAAGATGTGTATTTACGCTGCGAGAAAACAGATTTTATCGGTTAAGTAGAATTTGTGATTTCTTCCAATTTATTTTCAAAAACTTCAAAAACTTTCAAATACTCACTACATACATATTGTTTTTGTTAAGCTAAGGCAGGAAAGTAATCATGTAATTGGAATTGACAGGAATGTTCAAATTATGAACCCGAAGTTCGTTTCCCGGAAGATGGATTTCGAAATCCGTGTGTTCCTCTCCATTAAGGAGAATGGTGCTGATGATAGAAGGAGCACCAAAGAGTCGAATGGAGTCCATTTCCAAGCCGGAAATACCTTGGTAAGCGTCATTAACCACGGTTTGTGTCAGATTTCCATCAATATACAAAAGAGTCGACCGGAAATAGACTCCTTCATCCTGGACTTCTGCTCAGAATTGAAACGAAACCGTATAATTTTAATTAATACAGCAGCAACTGTTACCATGTACTTACCATGCGTAACTCCATCATCCCAATACATCTCTCCTCTAGCTGCATAGGATCCATCTAAGGCTACAATGAGTCCAAACGCATTTTGGCGGGAGAGCATGGTATTCAACGCGGGCTCTTGCGTGGGCAGGATATAGCCTCCTCTCACATGAAGATTAATAACACCAAAGGGGGCTGTCAGAATGACACTTCCTGCTTCCTCAATCTCTGCTCCATTTCTGTACGCAAACCACCGAGACCCTTCTGGAAAGTAGGCCTCCACTTCAGTAGCACCTTCCGTCAATACTGGAGAAACCAGGAAAGCGGGTCCAATCAGGAATTGGGTGTCCACCCCAAGGGCCACCTGGTCCCCGGGGAATTCCGCCCAAAGTGCCCGCATCACAGTTCCCCCTCGTACCCGGTGGATGTAGAAAAGGTTGTACATGTAGGGCAGAATGGTGTAGCGGATCATGAGAGCTTCCCTCGTAGAATTCCTACTCGCCTCCGACCAACTGGCGGGGTCTTGGTCGAATTCAGAGGTGGACCGGACATTGTGGTTCCTGGAGTATGGGTAGAAGGCTCCAACTTGCAACCATCTGGTACAAAGTTCTTCAGAAGGTCGGCCGTAGAAGCCGCAAATGTCTACACCCGATTGGGGAGTTCCGAAGAGATTGAAGCCCATTATGCCGATGAGGGAGGATGCCAAGTTGCCCCAGGTGGAGAAATTATCTCCAAGCCAATGCGCCGCCCATTGCCCTGAACCGGGAAAGGTGGATCGAGACAGTTGAAAGGTCCGGTTTGTTCCGAAGAGCGGTTTGATGGCTCTATGGATTCAACAGTATAAAATTATTGATAATTTCCCTATAAGCTCTAAGTGTTTAAAATATGTCATAATAAAGCTATTGATATTAATATATTGTTAGGTGGGTACAATATTGGTGTGTGGTCAAAATTCAAAATCTCACTCTTTCAGATATTTGCTTGCTAAGCAGATATCTGAAAGAGTGACCACACTAAAGAAGATAAATTGAGCCTAAGACGAAATGTAATGTTTCAATATTATCCTTCATCTTCTTCTTATTCTTTTTTTGAGTTTTTTGAGACATGGCTCTGTAATTCCTAAGAACCTGATATTTTGAATAATATAAAATTATTGAAATCATATTTAATGATTTTGAAAATTGTTACGACATTTTAATATTTATTGGATTCAAGTGTATTCATTATCGAATGATGAATTTGATAGGGATCACAACATGCCCAAGATCAGAAATGAGCTCGCATGATATTAATGGACGGAAATCCAGCCGGTGTCGAATGTAGGTAAATAAATAATAACAAAAACTGGGATGCTTGATATCCAGCAATATTTTAACCCCCGTCGGCATGAGAATAAGGCCGTTATCCCTGTTCCGAAGGATTCAAGAGCAATGCTGTTGACCTTAATGAAATATATTATCTATCTAATTCGTTCACAGATTATAAGAAATAATTTCCCGAACACAAATTCCCAAAATGTTGATCCGTTCTAACATATGTTGTGTACAGACGGGCAGACAAACAATATTTTCGTTTAAAGCAGTTTACATACTCAAATGAGCCGCGAGCTTGACTCCACCCATAGAGACTGTGCGTGTTGTACAGAATCCCGTAATCCTGAACATGGTCCGGACAAATCGTTAAGTCAGAAATGTTGTTCGTGATACCTGGGTTTGTATGGGAATTGAAATTTACATAAATACATAATAAAACATCTTTGATTCATACTTCTCTAAATTCATTAATGAACCAAACCCACCTGGCGTGTATGGGGGATGATTGATCAAATTGTCGGCGCATCCAACCACATCCCCCGAAACCCAACTGGCGGGTTCATTCATGTCCTATCCAACCATCAAAATATCAGAAACTCAATGTCAACATAACTTTTGTCAAGTTTCCACTCACCAACCAAAGACCATCCCAATCTAGCACATCTCTATACTGGGCACAAATTATCCTCCACCACTCGATGGCAGATGGGCGAGAAAAGTCTGTAAAATGAACCGGACCTCCGAAACCAGGGCCGGCAGGTTTGTCCCATCCCTCATGTTCCCCACCGGGCCAAAGCGTCCCTGTTGAGGGAGTTCCATTCGGTCGCTTCACCCAAACATCCATCTCATGTCCCAACCGAAGTGGTTCATACCACGGGAGACGTCGCTCCTCTGAGGAGATCTGTGCATTCTAAAATTGGAAGAAGATTTCAAAATTTTGAATTCCGTGATTGACGAGCACCCAAAAAGGCTTACCACACTCTGAATGAAATGAATTCCTCTCGTCTTCAATTCTCTGATAAATTCCGGCAATCCCGAGAAGTTGTTGTAAGTGGCATTGGAATCGTAGGTGAAGGTTAGCCAATCGAACATGATGTCCAAATCCCCGAACTGAACATCTTGCGGAATTCCCGCCTCCCGTGTGCGTTCAATGGTGGCATTCATATTCCCAATCGAATTGTAATTCCATCGACATAAATTGAATCCAAGTGACCAGTAGGCCGGAATAGGTTGGGGTCCCACGGCCTGGTGATACTGTCCCACCGCTTCTTCTGGGGTAGGGCCCATGAAAATGTAAATGTCCAGCAGACCTCCAGTGGTCCGGTAGGTGTAAGATGGTGCTGGGGTCAGGAGAAATTCTTGGGCGTTACTGTTCAGGAAGAGTATCGTATGGGTGGACCCATCGGGTTCAACCATCGTGTAAGTGGGGTGGGCCCCGTATACGTTTTTATTTCCCTAGATATTAAGAAAACAAGAAATAGGCTACTAAAGCCTATAATATCCTACTTATTTTTAATTTTAATATAAAATTGTGATCTAATTTTTGGACATTTTTCATGGGTTTGAAATAGATTATGCAATATGTATCGAGAACCCTTCAATGATTTTTAGACAATTACAAACTTTTATGCTACGTAAACCCCGACGCCCACAATCCATGACGCCATTATTTAAGTAGTCTTAAAATATCACCTTTCGAGTTTTAGAAAAACAAAGTCTTTTGTATTTACATACCAGAGGAGCATCATCCTTCGTGTAGATAGGAAAGACTTGCCACTTGCTAAAATCATGGCGATAAGAGAGCTGTTCATTTTCCCCAATTCCATAACCATTCGTAGAGGGTACTTTGTTCACAATCTGAATGAACTGATTTGCAAATGTGAGTCCGCCCAGGGATGTGTCAAATACGGCTGCTCCACTACTAACTCGAATAACTTTGAAGGAGAAAACGGGATTGTTTGTGAATTCAATGCGATATTGTGGATTTTCACCTCCAGGATTGGCTGGTGGTTTGATTTCCAACGGCACTTCAAATCGATCCGTGTTATCCGTTATCTATGCCATCAATCAGTTAATAATGTGCGCAAAATTTGAATCGATTTAGTAAAAATTAAAATTCCTTCCTAGATAATTTTTTATCAGGTTGACTTTTTACACAGTAATATGTATATTGACATTTGATTTTATAATTATCCGTTTAAAAAGTTAACCGCTCGGCATCAAATTTGAAATAGGTAAATGTGTATCAAACGGGAACAAATGATGTAAAATGGCCACTTATCAATGAAACCATTCTAAATTTCCGCATGCACATATACATACACGTACCTTAATTCGTAGTCTTTCATCAGAGTCAAAATAAAAGAAGGTAGATATCTCCTCAGAATCTGCCCCCACATATGAAATATTTGAAGCCGGGGATCTCTTCAAATTGATTCTGTAGCCACCTTCCGGGATTTCAGAAATTGGTCCGTCAATATTGTAGCCATAGTTTGGGGGGAGGTAGCATGACGGAGCGAGTTCATCCATAGATGAGGGGCACCAGGTGCATCCCTTGGCTTCACAGAGTTCTTGAGTCGCCCCCTCCCATAGGTAGCAGTTGATTCGAAGTGAGTCCGAAAGACATTCTTGGCTCAGGACTGCAGGAGGAAAATTCTGATTAAACTATGTACGTTACCAACCTAAAATATATTGGAAATTCCTTATTTCTTCAATCTATCATATGCAGATACTTACCGGTTGTGGTCCCCATGACTACTAAAATCACCGTTACTGCAACTCTTTTGAGTTTCATTTTAATAAGTTCGAATTTCTTTGAAATTGAACTCAGTCCACCACATCTCAACAAAATGGGGGCAAATGGGATGAGCTATGGGGATTTTATAACCTAGTTTTATATCTGGACTTATCATCTTCCAACTGACATCATTTCATCGTGATGCCTAGTGACCTGATACGGTTTGATCTGAACGAGAAAATTTAGAGCAAACAAACAAACTTGTTGAACTGTCATATTGTCTGGGTTAATACCAAATGACGGATTGTTTAGTGATTCCAATATTTTTTTCTCACATTTGATGGAACAGCCTGGTCCCTGGTCCCACAACATAGTGTTTCCCACGGGTCGGGTTCTTGCAAATCCGAAACCAAAACCCGATCCCGGTACCTCTAATCCGAAACCTCAACTTATCCCAAACCCGAAGAATCCGAAACCCATATACACGGATCTGAACCCGAAAACCCCGATAGTGTTTTTGTGTTAAGTGATACCCTGAATTTTTAGATTAAAATACTGGCTCTAATTTTTCCACACTTAAAATATTCAAAAGGAGATTAAGTTTAGAGATTAGTAAAAATCTTATAAAAATAGTTTACACTGGGCAATTTTGTTCTAAAGATTTAGAAAAAAATATTAATTATTAATTTTTCAAACTATTGTAATTATTGTATAGCCCTTTTTAATAGCTATAGCTATGTATTAAAGACCTATTTACGTACATATGTTACTCATCAGTTCATTGTCATTACTGACAACAATTATTGGAGAACCTCATGACTCCTGCACGTAAATTTTTTTACTTGTTATATATGTTCAAAAAAAATTCCAGTAAACAAGTAGAAATTTAAGTTACTCGTAACTTTCTTACAAATTATAAGAATTTAATAGGCAATGTGCTTCTATTTAACTTTTAGTTTAATATTACCCCAAAAAAGCGTATCAATTAGGGTTCGGGTTCTGAGTATGTCAAATCCGAACCCAAACCCGACCCGAAAAGTTTCGGACCCGATTTGTCTGATCCTAACCCGAACCCGAAAACTTCGGGTTCTGAAATTCCGTGTCCGAATCCGGACCTGAACCCGAAACCCGAAGTAATAACCCGAAGCCGTGGGAGTCTACCCCAACACATGGTCCCTGGTCACTGGTCCCTCAAAAATTTTACTGGTTTCTGGTCACTGGTCCCCAAATATTTTAGTGGACCCTTGGCCCTGGTCCCACAAAACTTTTAGTGGCCCCTGGTCCCTCGTCCCTCCAAAATTGTAATGATCTACATGGTCCCAGGGGACCATAGTCTTTGCGAGCTATAATTCATACTAACTGATGAGACCAGGGTTACATACACAATACCAAGTTGGATTGGAGTATTAGGAACAAACAAATAATATCTTGTAGAGCTGTCAGGTTGTTGTGCATGTACATAAATATATATATACAAATGGCGAATTGTTTAATGACTGGACTAAAGGAATTCGGCCATGCATTTTTTCGACATTGACTGAAATGGATGGATTGAATGTCAAAAATTAATTTGTAGATGGAAAACAGAACATGCACGCAAGCATTATCCACGCTGCCGGTGCGTGTACAATATCAAAATGCAAAATACATATACGTAAAATATGTATGCAAAAATAGAAATCCAAACAGCAGTTGAAAGATAATGTATCTGTTTGTAGGATGCGAATATCGTCGTTGAAGCTTCCAAAGGAGCCATCTCAATTTTTGGCCGTTGCTACATATCCTCTAATGTGTTACCCCATGTTAAAGCATACGGGAAAGTAACGGCCAAAAATGGAGATGGCTCCTTTGGAAGCTTCAACGACGATATGATACATACCGACGCTACTCTCACACTCTTTTCAGTGTTTAAAAAAGATTGCTGATAAACACAGCCCATAGGTTTCAAAATCCTGCAAAGTTCTAAATATTGCAGGAAAAAAATTTCTGATTTTGAAAATTGGAACGGATTTTCCTCTGCCGTGACTAACTTTTATGTGGGTGATATAAAAAATGGAAACCTGGGTGAGTTATAAACATATTGGAAAAAATTTGAAATGTTTAAAATTAAATTTTACATTTTCAGGTACAATTCTTAAAATTTGATGTGAACGGTTTAACATAAATGTATCATTTAACTCTCATATTTTTCATCCGATTAGTTCCAATAAATGCATACCAACAACGAAAAAATGGACAAATATTTTTTTTTGTTCTGAGAAAAATTAAGATGTAAGAAGAAAATATATCTATCTAGTTTGTTGAGGTATCATAGCCAGACCGTTAATTATGGGTGCGCCTCATAAATCTAAATTTTCCCCTTCTACAGGTACCTTTTCCACTTTCGCTAACCTAAAATTAACCAAAATTTCACGTCAATTGGATAATGTTGAAAAATAGGTACGGTCACCCTATAGGGGCCTGAAAAATTAAAATTTTCCCAATTTCAACTCATATTCCTTCCTTAAGAGCCATTATCAACCTCTGTACAAAGTTTAAACTCTCTACGACCATTTTGAACTTTTGGTCCCTAAAACACCGATATGACCCCCACCTGTCTACCAATGGACGGAGTTGGCTCATATTCGAACTCGATTCCTAACTTTGCCCAATACGTAGTTGGTAAAAACTGCAAGTCGATCGGTTCAATCGTCTTGGCTTAATCCACTTGACAGACAGACAGACTGACATGACAGTTACATAAGCCCTGACTCGGGCTAAAAATGGGTAAATCTATTATAGAAATTTGTGATTTTTTTCTGCTCACTATTCTAATACTAGAGAAACGTTTTGAAACTTTAAATTCCACATAATTAATTTATAAAACAAAGTTTCATTCCTCTAGTACTATTGTAGAACGTGTTCTTGTAAACAATTTAAGATATTAAGCATCAGTATAGCTTGAAAAGTGAGGGACAAGTACAATTTTTACTGAACAATGCCATTATTCATTTGTTATTTAATATATTAAATATCTTTTTATAATTTATATTGTCTCATATAATAGAATGAATTAACTTCAACTAATATTGAATAATTAGTGACTATCCCGTGATAAATATGTCCTAAATCAATCAAAATAATTTTGTTACAAAGAAAACCGTATTATTATTTTGTAAAAATTAAAATCCAATTTAATAATGTTAGCCTTGAAAAGTAATCCTGTTATGGATCAAATATTTCCATGTAATTTATGCACGAATAAAATATGTTAGGTCCCAAGCACCGTTAAACTTTCGACAAAATCATTCATATTTCCAAATCTCCCAAATTTTAATTAAACAAGGAAGAAATCCAATTTCGAAAACCTGCTTCGGTCTTCAAATTCCCGTCCTAAAATAAATACAGAATAAAACAAATAATGCATTTAAAAGACTTTGTATCACGACATGCAGTAAAAAAAAGAAATATATGTACACAAGATTTTAGGACCGTTGTTTTGTATAGGACGCCAAAAAGGTCTTCGTGATATCTATCCTCATCCTAAATATAAAACAAATATATAGAAGTTGGTGTAAGAGCAAGTGTGAATATTACATCTGTGGTGTCAAAATCAGAAATATACTCACCCGAAGTGTTAGCAAAAACTTTTCAGCTTTCTCCTCAGTAATCGAATAATGTTGTTTGATTGCAGCCATCACCGCCTTTTCAACACCTTGTGCCACGTTCACATCCCCACAAACGTACAAGTGGGTACCATGTTCCATCAGGGCTATTGGGATAGACCGACCCTCCTCTCGAATTAGGTCTTGAACATAGGTCTAAATTGGATCCATAAAGAAAGATGAGAAAATTACTTACAATAACAACATAAAGGTTAAATATCCACATTAATTCGTGATATACCTTTCTCTGATCTTTTTCTCGGCTGAAGCCAACACGAAGCTTAAAATGATTATTGACCCTTCTAAAGCTGTGCAATTCTTCAATATACAGGGCCGAGGTTTTGGTTCGGGATCCATGAAACAAAGTTCAATTTCCGAATTCGGCTCCTTTCTTGACACCTATGGCCATCTCGTCACAGAATCCTTTAAATGGAGCGATTCCTGTACCCGGGCCGACAAGGATGACGGGGGCGCTTTTATCGTCCGGCAAACGAAATGATGGCGCACTAAGAAAAAATGGACAGCATTTCAAATGGGTTAGTTTTATAGGGGATTCATCATATAGCTAACCTTCTCACAAAACATGGAAGCATGGTCCCCAATGGAATTTCATTCAGATAATTTGAACAAAGCCCGTATCTCTTTCCATCATTCTGTGTTAAAAATTGGACAACACTAACAGTTAACTGCAACTCATCCGATCTAGTCATCGGGGTTGAAGAAACGGAATAAAATCTAGCTTGAATTTTTGGTAAAAGAGAGCAAAGGGTTGCTGCATCCGGTTTTGAGTTTGGAAATTGGTTAAGAGCAGTGAGAAGTGTTGGCCAGTAATTTTCCAGCCAACGCCCGCAAGCTTCCCTATCGTTGACAAGTTTCCTTAATCGGTGCTTCTCATTTTGGTCGATAGTTGAATTTATCAAATACTCCAAGACGGTTGTCGACGGAGGAGCGGAAACATCAAGATAACGCAGTAGAAGTTCCATCAGAGAACAACAAGGCCATCTGGCGAAAGAAACCTCACCCGTGCAAAGCTGAACCGCAGCGTCTTGAGAACTTGGTAAATTATCTAAACGAGAAATTATCCTGGTCACTAATTCTGAAGGATTGGATGGACAAATTCCAGCATGATCGATATTCGAGTGGGGCAGAGCTCCAACTTTGCATAACCAAATTGATACTGTGTTGACAAGATATAAAAACATAATTATTAGAGGGACTAATTAACTTAAAATTGAGCCTGTTTTACGTACGTGTTTCCATCCTTATTTAACGCTTTTCGTCCTACTAATTTGTAATCGAGCACTTTTCTGCCAGGATGAAGTCCAGCTAATCCAGTTATAAAATCATCTGAGGTTTTTGAGGTGTGAAATCGAGGATTTTCAGAGGAACTCTGATGTTCTTGTTTAATGTCTACTTCCTCATTCGTAATTGAGGAATAATTGTCAGGGGTCGTGGTCCCAGATATGTTCAGTGTTATGCGCGGGTTAGTGTGAACAAGTTTTTGGTAAATTATTTTTGTCCACTCGGCAAATACTTGATCCTGGCCCGAAAGTTCGTCCCCTTTTGTAATGTCCATGATTCGAGAGCCTCCTAAATCCCCGAGGAGATTATCTACGTAGATTGCGAAAGCACAGAAATTCGGATACGCTTTCGATCCGAGCCCAAATACAGCGAAAGACATTCCACTCAATCAGTTTTACGCAGCTTTATTAGAACCATAAATCTCACGATTTCTGGTTGCCATCATTGCAGCGGATAGTACTGTTGCATCCTTGATTCTTATCGTATTGTTAGAACGAATAAAGGATTTTGAGCCACGCTTGCTGCGACTTGGAAGCGTAGCAACCTCACCGCCAAGAATATTAAGAGCATAAAGATGATTTGCAAATTTCTGAAATATAATGAAATTAAAATTGTTTAAGGCACATATAGTGCAAAATAAAAAAAATATCATCTTCCGTACTTGTCCATTTTCTGGCGGGTCACCGTTTCCAAAAGTAGACGTTATCACAAGAAGGGTTCTCTCTTTATCCAGTTGAGTAAGATCGTACTCCTCCATAGATGATAGCTACAGCGTGTAAAATAAAAAGTAACCAAAGTGACACCTGCTAAAACATGTTTCAACGCACCTTCACATTGCAAGACTTTCCTAGCGATTGAGCCAACCTCCTCGCAAAAGTTTCTGATTTTCCTGTTTCTGTTGCAAAAACAATAGTAACAGGTTTCTTCCGGTCATTCAAAAAGCGGGTCACTTTTTGAATAAATCTTACAGCCAAGGCCACAGACTTTAGCGTCGTCTTCCTTGGGTTCCCTTCAGAAATAATTTCAACCTCGACATCATCCGATCTGAACGTCTTAACTCTTGCAATTTGGACCTCACTCCACCGATAACCAATCCAAGGCGCTCGCTGGTAATCGTATGAAGGTTTAAGGGAGTACACCGCCATCTCCTGATGATAAACTGGGGTGAGTGAACCAGACATTGGCGGGACAATCCAAACCCAATCAGCAGGGCATCCTTCGCGAATCTTCTTCTCGTTTGCTAGGTGAGTCATAAACTGTGCGGACGCCGTGTGATGATCCACAATGGTAACACCAGCTGCCTTGAAACTATGCAAAACCGCAATGTTCATCTCAACAAGTGCCTTATCCTTTCATAATTGGGCCAGGCTTCTTGTATCCAGCCCCATCCGCTCGGCAACAATGGGCAACTGGTTGTATCGATGCTCATCACAGAGATTTCGGCAGCCGATCTCAGTTCCCATGTACCAACCGTTGAATGGACAGGCGGAGAATTCAACGCCGCCACAATCGAGCATCATACCTGAAAGTTTCGGGGGAAAGTAAAACATTAAAATCATCAAAGTTTTGATACTTCTATAGTTAGACGAATATTTTGAAAATGACTTGACCACTGTCTAAGCCAAAACGGGAAGAATTTAGAATTTGTTATTATTTTGTCATGCCTGAGACTGCAGGAAGGGCAAACCAACGCAATCCTAGTTGTTGCATCCAAGGAATATATATGTATATTAGTTATTAATCTTACTTTGGGTGGGATATCGGAACCAGAAGGGCAAGTTCTGGTGGTATAGTAAATACTTCTGGTGGACCACCGGCCGATAACACTAATGGCAGTACGTTCCATCGCCCTGGTCTTGTATCCCATCCAAGTTTAATACAAATCAAGGAACAATTCAAAAATTAAATAGCTTTCTGGGGTATACATATGTACGGTATCAAAACTTTTTTCTATTTTTTGCCCATTTACTTTAATGCTACATAGAAGTACATGTGAAACATACAGAATATTGTCACTCAAGCCAACCTTAAATTTTAAGGGACCTTGTGGGGAACCTACATGATTCAGAGGGATACGGTTAAAAGCATTAGATGCCCCTTGCGATTATTGGGATAAGGTAGGCACACGGTTTTTCGAAATGTTTACGGTATGTTCTATTTAACTTTACGTATGATGGGGGCACGAAGACACTAAATATTTCTAAAATGTTCTGGGTGCGTGATAAAACCGTTTCCGTTATGATAGATGCTGGTTCTTGGGCTACAGCATTTGGGGGAAACATTATTTCTAATGCTTTCCTGACGCGCGAAAGTTCAAAATGTTGAATGTTTCATTGGTTCAGTCTCAACTGGGTGCAACATAGTGAAAACAATTGCTTGACTATATCTCAAGAGAATATAATGGAATGTATTCCCTGAGGTCCTGTGTAGGTCTGCGTTATGGTGGTTTCCAGCAATGGCCAAAAAATAATCGAAAAATAGACTCTTTTCCGCGGTTTTACCGCATAACTAGTCTTACCTGTGTGAATTCTACATTGCTTGGATCTCCAACAGTAGAGCCATCTTCCAACCGATATCCAGCAAAGGCCACAAGCTGTTGATTCCACACACGGAAATCTGAGGCACCTTCTTTTCTTGGTCGGAATACAGTTATGGCTGATCCGAAATATCGACATTGATGTTAATTATATGCCAAATATCTAACTGTCTTGGGTTCTCGAAAATGGCATGGCATACCTGATATTTCCCTTATTAGTTGCAAATTCTAAGTGCTTGCAAATGAACTTAAACATATCACTTGGCGTGGTTACTTCTCGACAATCAAACAACTATTCAGAAACAAAATAAAAAAACACTCAAAGGCTACGATAGCGAACAAAATTAAATTTTCCCATACCTGAATCGTATTCCATTGAATGCGTCCAATGCACCTTGGTGCATTCCTCCAAGCCAGGTTTACCCCATAGGTTAACTCAGCCTCTGTAAGAGTGTAACTTCCTGTCGCGTTCACTTCCGCCTCAATCTCACCCCACCGTTTGGCTTCCTCCTCTTCCGGACCTTGAAGACCTTTCTGCCCTGCCATAAACTCTTTCAGGAATGCCTTCGCCTGTTCCTTCACCTCTTCCTTTGTACGATGAGATGTATTCTCCTTCACGGATGGAAATACCAGAGAAGACTTACAAACTCCATCATTGCAAGTCTGTTCCACCTTTTGCATTGAGAAAAACGGACATTTCGATATAGCTTTGTGAAGGCGGTCTTCAGTTAGCTCGCCATTCTGGTGATTTTTTAATAAAATTATGGGTGACATTTTTATATTTCCAAGCCCAAGATACTGACTTGTTTAGGTTTAATGAATTGTTTTCCAACTAAATTTCTTAATTTAAGTAAAGGAGAAAAATTATTCGAAACAAACAAAGTATCGAAATAATTATGCTCACTTATTGAGAATTTTCGAAGCCCAGCTATTATAATACTGAGGGACAATTTATGAAAAAGCCAAGTTTTATAGGGATTGAGTTCCACTAATCTTCTCTATGTCGAAGCCAATAATGGTTTCCATGAATAATAACGAAGTAATCCCACTTGGAAGATGAATTCGCGTAAATGGAGAAAATTACATACGTGGCATGATGACAAATCCTAATCCACGGATTAAATTATTATCTAACAATTTTGCCACATCGACTTTATTTTCATGGTTTCGGTGAAAAATGGTAACGCACGTAAGCAATACCCGGATATGGGTTTTTAGTATAAATACCGCACACTATATATCATCCCATAATTTAGGATTAATAAGAATTGGCTGAATGATATCAAGTGATTAAATGGTTCTAAACAAAGTTGCAAATCAACAAATGAATCACTCAGGAATGAATTTAATTGCTGGGATTTTCCTACTTGAGAATGAAACTTGAGAATGAATCATACTTTGTGGTTAAATATTTCATTCGATTAATTGTATGCAGTTGGAAATTCCAACTGCATACAATTAATCACACTTGACGGAACTACATGTTCCCCCATCCATCAAGGGAAATGACAAGAGTTACGATATTTTGAGCTTTAAATATGCGAATCTGGGAGTGCAAATAAGCTGCGATTACTAATTATTTATTACATACAAGCCGACAAAATATCATCATCATTACCTGCAAAAAGGACATGCATAAATAAGTGGCTCAACATCACGTTCATACATAAAGTGTGTTTCGTAATGTTGGATCTGCAAAATAGTATGCTCTTTATGATTTTGGACAAATATTTAGGTGATCGAAGGGTTTTGTTTTTTCTTAAGTATCCAAATTTTGGAGGAAGGGTTTGGGTATGGAGACTCGCAAATCAGTCCGAAACCGCAATAAACTTGAAGCCCATGATAAGTTAACCATACCTGTTAACTATTTGGATTCGCTGGTCACTCGTTTTCGAAATTTTTACCTTTGACCTCAAAACCAACAAATTTTTTTTACCTTAAACCCAGTAAAGCAAATTTAGTGAAAATAATGTATGTATTTTAACACTTAAAATATCCTTTCCCAATGTTAACTTTGTTATACGGCGTCTAAGGAAAAATGACTGGAAATTTTTAAATGATGACTGTGAGAAAATCACTCATAAAACTTGTACAACGGTAATTTCGGCGTTGAAGACTGAGGGCAGTTACCAAAATGCTTGGAGAGTATGTAGAGCAAATTAGGGATATTCACACTCACCGAAGATAATTTAATTTTGAGTTTGAGCATGAAATCATAGTACGCCCTTCTGTAGATTCTAATGTTAATTAAAACGGTAGGGTAGTATAATACTACTTGACAGATGGCGTAAAAGTCAATCAAGCAAAAAAGCAAGAAAAACAGCAAAAAAGCGCTACAAAGCAAAAATGTAATCAAGCATTTTTTTCCGGTGCTTTTTTTTCTTTTTAGCGAACACTGCTTGGGGGTGACTTGTACTATTTGGTCACTATAAAACCGTGACAAGTGCGAACATTGTTTTACCTGTGTGCCATTCCTTATACAACAGAAACACAATCCTTATACAACAGCCACAATTTAACGCATCCCATACATGCTTAATTTGACATTCACCTTTTTCTAATACATATAATTTCCAACTAACCTGTTCGTATCTCAATAAGTAGTTGTAAAATTTTCAAATGTAAAGTTATCGATTTTCAAGTTATTGGAAATTTGTGGTGGGGTAATTTCATGCCATTTAGATGTCAAGTAGTCATCAATGTGGCTAACTAAGGAAATACTAAAGGTATGTCACAATAGTGAGAAAGATTTCTTACCTAAATTAAAGTGAAATCCATGGTGTCACTACATATGATAGAAAATGATCATCGACTAAATCCTTCATCATGTAAACTGTTGAATATCGAAAAAAGAAAGTACTTCCGAAAATTCAAGGAATCCTTATATATAGCAAGTACTGAAAACAAGATGAACATCTCGAAAGGCATGCCTGTCAACGCAATTTCGTGCTCAACACTCGTTAATTTTTTAAAATTCCCAAATCTTAGCAACAATATTTCTCGTCAATAATTCTCGTCCCTAAAAATGTGCTATACATTTGTAAATATTTTTAAAATCTGTCTTAAAGTCTGATGAAGAACATAGTATTGTTCGAAAGCTCACGAATTAAGTAATAAATCAAAGTTATCCTTGAAACCGTTTCATGTCAACAATAAAGTGAAATCCTTTTACCGTGGATGTTTCTAGTATTTTCTATGTGAGAGCCCTTGTTTCGAACTATCATTCCACACTTTTGATTCCAACTTTTGTACACTTTACCTGTGATTTATCGATATGTGGCAAGACCTACTTTAGACCACTCGTCTTTTTAGGATTTTCCAAAAGTCCAGAAATTTTAGATGGGTGTCGTCCCCAACATTTAAAAAAAATAACCAAGACCAAAAAGTCCATGGGACTTTTTCTGGTGACTACACATGTATTTCACTATTGAAAATAATTTTTATTTCAAGTTCTCCCTGTTATATAGTTTGGACACTTGGAATTCCAAAAGTGATTTCAATACAAAATCAATATATGTAGTACTTTGCATTCATTTTGACTTTTGCAGGAAATTTTATAAGGGGGAGGACACCACGCCCTGATATTGCACCGACTACCATGAACTTCCTGCGAAAGCTTTCCTTGCACTGATACGCCAAGTTTGATGGTTTTTTGGATCACAAAATCGTAGTAAATTCGCCTATGGCCGTTTGTGTCTTGTCGACAAACTATTTCTTCATCTATTGACATTACAAACTCCTTCTTATAATTTGTCAAACAGTTTGCAAAAAATAATTTGCAGGTACATCTTTGATTTTTCTTGTGTTTTTCCGTCAGCCGATGAACTCTTGTTCATCGGCTGAGCACTGTTTTGCTCAAAATTGTTATGGCTGTATTCATTGTTCGAAGGGACACTTTAACTTTACTTCTTATTTGTTTTTGGGTGGGTGGAGTCTCTTTTCAGGAAAATAGGTCGATTTTTCTGAGTACACTTGGAATCAGCACTCAGGTTTTCTAATTGGTGGGGGTGGAAGGCCGGCGGCTACAGCTTGACGTCCCTTTCCTTCACTATTGAGTACCTTACTTATCAAGCAATAGCTAACTGAAAAGTTTTGACATCTGACCTCTTTAATAATCCTGCTATACGAATAACCAATTTTAGAAAAGGTTTTTATTATAGTCTCCACTTCAAGGGACCCTGGGGGGGCATTTTTCAAACTAGCTAACGAAACTTGCCACACGTGTCGTCGAAAATATTACCATGCATTACCCAAAATTTGGTTTCAAAATCTTGTACTGCCGCCAATATATTAAGCGGCAAACTCCTTCTCAACATTGCGATACACCTTTAGTTTGTAAGTTTTAAGTAGCCAGTGCATAGTATGTGTGTCTTTCAATACAAATAAAATTTAAAATACTCACAACTCGATAATTCCATACTACAAGGTTTTTTTCGTCAAACAAAAATAATTTAGCCTGCAAGTATGTCCACAATAAATGGAACAGCGATTACGCGGAAAGAAAAAGTACCTAATGTACCGTTTCGAGGACAACATTATCGTATATATTGATGACACACTTACGTTTTTCTTATCAATTAAAGTTAATTTGCACTTCCAGGAAGAATTCCACCAAGAATTTTCATACCATTTAAGTTGGCATCGAAAACCAAAAATACATGGATTAGGCGAAGAAAGCCGTACTTGGTGACTGGGGAAACCACCAGGTTCTTCACAAAAGGACTGGAGTTGAGAAGAAAGCAATTTCTTCGCAGATCGGTCTAAAATACGCAGCCCTGTGTAGGATTAGAAATAATGTAATCCCTTTTGACCCTATCTTACTACAGATTTTGGACACTCCTATGTCCGTTGCTTCCTCGTTTGACCAAGTAGGATTTTACTCGCCTAATCCCCACGGTTTTTGAAGCTAACTTCAGCAGTAAGAAGATTTTCGTTAAGCCTCCTGGAAGTCGAATTTACTTTAATTAATAAGAAAAACGTAAGAGTGTCGTCTATATATACGGTACTGTGATCCTCGAAATGGTATATCAGGCACTTTCTCCTTCCGCGTAACCGCTGTTCCATTTTTTGAGACATACTTTTATGCTAAATTGAGGAATACTATCTGGTCTTTCGACCTCAGTTGCTATTTCAACCAATACCATTGAGGATCCATGGACAGTTAGTGATTGAATCCGCAGCCAGTCACTCATTGCTAATAATATTTTTTTCTCAAAAAGTTTTGAGACTTTTTGATCATTGTTGTGGTGGTGAACAGTTCCTTCCCATCCACATTAAAACTATTAAGAGGATGTTAGTGGTGGTTCAAATAATCCGACATATCTTTATTTGGAGATTTTCGAATCAGCTTTCTACCCAGCATCGCATCACCCCTATTACTTGTAAAGTGAACTTTCCCCTAGTACAAATTGGAGGATTCGGACTTTCAGCAAGGTCCATTCATACACAATTTCTCACGTGGAAATTTATAAAAGCCTCGGGTGTGGCCAAGCGTTGTCAAGACTATGGTGGAGCATGAACCCTCTATTCTTGGCAGCTGCCACACCCGCCCGGCCTGACGCCGGGCAAGTCATTTATGCTTCTCCTTACTTTATATTAATTTACTGCGAGTTAACTAAGGATTGTTTTTACATTTGAGAGATCTCGGATAATCTCGGCGCAGCATGACGGGGCTAAACTATAAAATATATCATCTTCGTATTGGTCTGCGACAACACCGACTGGTCTGCGTTCTATGCCATCAACCTCATCACAGGACATGCAATCCACTAATAAAGATGCTCCCACCTCTATTTAAAACCTCCAACGTCGTTCCGGATTGGAAATGTCCACATTGCTGTGATATAAACGTTATGGAACATAAACTACTTTCACCATCGTTTTATACTGAAGAGGCAGAAGAGCAACAACAAGGGGATCAATTATTTGCGATCCGATTCCATCTCCTACATTTGTTAAAGGTCATAAGTTCGGTCACTTAATCATTAATACTATTTCTGGTAAAATAGACGAGTTTCGTAATTTTTTAACGTGTAACAAATTTTGTTTTTGCGGAGTGACGGAGACCAAGCTAAATCCGGATATACCCTCTACGGAATTTAATATAGACGGATACAAATTTTTAAGATTTGATAGTCATGCAAGGAGGAGGCTCAGGCCTACATATATATTGAAAACACTATTTCATTTCTTCCTATTCAATACGACGTGGGATTTCCTCCGGAAGTAGAAGTCAACATCGTTCGACTCTTCTTCAAGTTTAACAAGCCGACAATTGTAATATTAATTTATAATCCACCACATGTAAATATGTTAGATATTGTGAGTCGTGACAAGACGGAATATGTATTGTCGGGTGATTTAAACATAGATTTATTAGGCGACTCAGTTCCAAAATCCAGACTTTTAAATGATTCAAATAGTTTAGGTATTGTACAGTTGATTAAGGATCCTACAAGAGTTACTTTAAACTCGGCAACATTGTTAGATCCTGTTTTTGTGTCATTTCCATGCAAAGTTCAATAATCAGGTGTTTTCTCAATCACAACTTCAAACCACCAGTTTACTTATTTTGTTAAAGGGAGTACTAAAATCAAACAGCCACCTGTAATTATAGAACTTCGTTCAATGAAAAACTTTAATGCTTTAGAAATAGGAAATCGTCTTATCGAAACGGATTGTAGCAATGTTAATGAAATAACAGATGTAAATTTACAATCTATAGAGAACTCAATTTTAAAAGTAGTGAATGAAAGTTGTCCATTATATAAAAAACTGTAATGGGTAACGCATGGATGGACAGCGAGATATTAGAAATAATTAAAAAACGAAACAGAGCGAAAAAGATTTTGTTAAAAATTCTTCTCTTTCCTCCAAAATTGAGTACAAGCCAAGAAATTATGTAAAAAATCGTGTATCCTTGAAAAAAAGACATTGTTTTAAATCACAATTTGCAAAAGTTGATTCACAGTCTATCTGGATAACCTTTGACAAATTGGCTGGTAAAAATATAAATCAGTGTAATGAAATTACTTGCCTGAAGTCAAATGGTACTTTGATCACAGAGAAGGAGAAAATAGCATCCTTATTATGTGATAGTTTTATTTTAAATGACGAATCAACTCCGGTTGAGAAAAATGAATTTCTTAGTAATTTAGAAAGTCAATCTGAAACAGAGAGTGGTAGTATAATTTTAACACCTCGTGATATTGGAAAGGTTATTTCGAAATTAAAACTGAAACACTCAAATCAAGACAAAATACCCATAAAAATGTTAACACCCTTACTACCTTTACCCACCTTGATCCCTATGTCTTAATTTTTTACAACAATTTTTAAAACATGTTCATACCCTACAAAGGCAAAGGGGCACTCATTGATCCCAACAATTATAGGCCGATTTCTTCCTTACATTCAATTAGCAAATTATTTGAATATGTTATGAAATATAAAATAATGGCAGACATTGAAAAGGGGGAGATTTTAGATAACAATCAGCACGGTTTTAGGAAATGAAGATCATGCACTATTGCTTTACATCTCAAAACGCACATTCGGCAAACTGGCAAAGCTCTGTATAAACATTTTAGTTGGAAACAATGATCGGACAAGATTAACTATTGAGGCAATTAATTTGCCAACTCCTTGATAACGTGTAAAGTCCGGCTAAGTTTTATAAAAAAAACCTATCGGTACAGCTTTGCGGAGCCCGACCCAGGGATTATCATATAACGGTTGACAATATGTGTGACCTGACTTCATATTGCTAGTTTGTATACGGCCTTGAACCGTCATGCCGAATTTCAGTTCGATTGAACGATATTGAAAAATCGGTATGGGTCATCCCATTGGGGCCCCAATGTAAATATTTCCCCAATTTCAATTCAAATTTGTTCATTAGGAGCGATTAGCATGGTATTTACCAAAATTCGCCTGGATCTGATGACTGAAAAATCGTGTTACCCCATAGGGTCTCCCAAAATGAAATTTTTTCCAGCTTAAAGTGAGATTCTCCCAGCCGTCGTTATTAGCGACCTTCATAGACATTTTCAGCCCAATTGGAAGATTTTCAATAATCGGTATGGGTCACACACTAGGGTCCTTCCTGATGATTTTTTTTCAATTTCACTTGATATTCTTCCATTATAAGCCATTAGCTACCTCCGTACCAAATTTCGCCTAGATCCAAGTGTCTATGGAAATCGGTATGTGTCAACCCATAGGGTCCCCCATGATGAAAAAATTTCGAATTTCATATTCTTTCATCATGAGCCATTGGCTACCTCTGTACCAAATTTCAGCTTTCTACGACGATTTCCAATTTTCGGTTCCCCGGACCCATACTACGAAAATGACCCCCACCGGTCAACCACCGGACCGATTTGGCTCATCTTCGAGCTCGAACTGTGTATTTGGATAACATAAACGTGTGCAAAATTTCAAGTCGATCAGATAAGTTTAAAAAGAGTTATCGTTAGACAGACAGACGGACAGATAGACAGACAGACATGACGGGTACATAAGCCCTGGGTCGGCCTAAAAATTACAAACGTTACAAAATCAACACATGCCTGTGACTTGTGTAAGCTTACATAATAATCTTTATAAACTAATTTTCCTTAGTAATTTTTGTAAAATTTTGTAAACAGCGTAAGTTTACCGATTTTACGGTGTTTGCAAGGTTACCAAGGGGTTATAATTTCAACGAAATTCAAATTTGTTACCATAAAGCAAGGCAATTAATGCGATTAGGAAAGAAAATTGAATTTCGTGGAAATTATTATTCCCGATTGTTATACAAGTTTTTACTGACGTGATAGAGTCATATAGTCATTTCAAATATGTAGTAATGATTGTTACAACGTTTTTTTGAGTTTTTTTTGAGTCACAATTTCGCAAACAGTGCATGCCATAAATTATCTTGGCATTAGCACAACGGCATGTACATATTTATGTCTCTTATTTTTAGACGCTTCCAAATTCCTCTATGCCAGACGAGACGATGACCAAGGCTGGAGAGAAATTTACGACTCAAGGAATCCAGAACATAACGCGTTTCCCACGAAGGAAGAGTACTCTGCGATTAAACAAGAGGTTTATGTACATGGAAAGGCCACCTTGTATCGGCTTGCATTGCAAAACCTGGCGCCACCCGGAAATAAGAAGGGAGACTGCAAAACTTTGCAAAAACGAGATGCAGATACACAAACTGAAAATACTGTCACCAATGAAGTCAACCTTCCCGTGCTAGTTAATGATAACGCGGGATCCAGCAGCCACAGCATTACGCATCAAGTTATTAGTGCATTGTCCCCAGAGGATTTCAGCCAGCTTTACTTTATTGAAATTGCTACTGAAAAACTGGAAAGTTGGAAGGGAAGACTGACCGGGATCGAACCTGCCTTGTTGGGAAAGGATTTTAATACTTTCATCTTGTTGGTAATTAATTAAAAACCTATCAGTACAGCTTTGTCCAGTCCGACCCATGGATTATGATATAACGGTTGACAATATATGTTAACTGACTTCATATTTCTAGTTTGTGTTCTATTTGGAACCATCATGCCGAATTTCAGTTCAATTGAACGATTTTGAAATATCGGTATGGGTCACCCCATACGGCCCCCAAGTTTAATATTTCTCCAATTTCAATTCAAATTTATTCATTAGAAGCCATTAGCATGGTATTTACCAAATCTCGTCTAAATCCGATGGCTATGAAAACTCGGTATGGGTCACCCCATAGGGTTTCTCAAAATGAAAATTTTTACAATTTAAAATGATACTCACGGATGAGTCGTCATTATCAACCTCCGTGCAAAATTTCAGCCCAATTGGAAAATTTTCAAAAATCGATATGGGACACCCATTAGGGTCCCTCCTGATGAAATTTTTCAAATTTCACTTCATATTCTTTCATCAGAAACCATTAGCTAGTTCCGTTCTGCTGTACCAAACTGCAGATTTCTACGACCATTTCTAATTTTCTGTTCCCTGGACCCATACTACTAAAATGACCCCCACCGGTCAACCACTAGACCGATTTGGCTCATCTTCGAAATCGACCGGTGCATTTGTATAATATAAATGTGTGCCAAATTTCAAGTCAATCGGACAAGTTTAAAAAGAGTTATCGTTCGACCGATAGGCAGACATGACGGGTACATAAGCCCTGGGTCGGGCTACAAAATAGCGACATTAAGGATATATGTACATTTGTATGTACTTATAATCTTGTCCTCACATCAGAGAGGAGGAGGAAGGTTAAATATTGAATTTTTTTTGCAAACTTTTCATCATGTCCATTTTCAATGTCATGCTTTTTTCAAAATTTTCATCGACAAACAATTTTTCTCCTGTTTAAATTTCTAGAATACGAAAATTGCAAAAAAAAACTTCATGGGATTTTAAATTTCGGAATTTCTGCCAAATTGCTAATTTTGAAAATTACAAACAATTTAAATATTTCTTTTACCAGACTGTTGAAGATTGTTTGCAAACACCAGGCAAAACTGAAATCCGTTACCATGCCTTTGCTCCAAATACGTGGAAGGAAGCAGTCAATCAATACGCGGAAAATGGGCCAATATCTTGTGGGACAAAATCACTTTTGAGAAAGTTATTTACACAAATCGAACTTGAAACGCGTACACCTGGTCGGAGACAAAAAGCCAAAAACTTAGACAAGGAAAAGAATAAGCCTGCTAAATTGGATGTGACACTTGACAATGGCAGACAAACACAGCTCCTTGGTTAGTAATTTAATTTTACTAAAATTTGTCTCGTCATTTAAAATTTGATTTTTCTTCTGAACTTAAACTAATATTTTAATAAATTGTCACCGCTTGGAGTTTATTAGAAGCTCAACCAGTTGGTTTAAGAATCTGTGGTATCAATTTTTAACGGGATTGTAGCACATATGAATTCCAATTTCGTGTAATTTATTCTGACCACTTTTCCAAGATTTTAACCAAGCTGGGTAGGGCTACATACATACATGTATAATGACTCCACACGGTCACAATTTAATAAAATATTATTTTGAGTGTGTTATACTTTATTCAGATGCACTCTGGTACCATGTTAATAACACAGACGCGCCGTCTTGTACTAAACCAAAACATCATGGACCTTGGAAAATTTCGCTGCAGGAAACTTTTAGAATTGACATACTTCATTACGGAACTAGAGAAATTAGAGCCAAGAATAAGAAGAAAATAAAACAGGGATTTTTAAATGGTAATTGACTAAATAACTAATCCGTAAGCAGGACAATAGTGTATCATTACATGTATCTGTGTGTATGTTGTATGTAGCAAAAATAAAATATATTTGGGTTTTGTAAACAAATAAATCTTATTACTATATTTTCAAATATTTAAGTAAATATGTAAGGCTTTAAATTAAGCTAGATATATATGTACTATATTCTACTTTCAAATTTAGCATATATTAAAATAGTACAAGTTTATTTACAACTTAATAACATAATAATTTTGTGCAAATTTCTTCTCAGGCTTAAAGAAATAGGATTTTCTCACTTTTTTTATTTATCTTTGCAAATTAAGTATATAAACTTCTCTCCCAGTTTACAATAGTTAACAGTCAAAGTTTCACAGTTTACGGATGAATTACACAGTATTAAGTAAAAACAAGTTGTTTTTTAAAAATAAAATTCCCAGTTTTCTGAAATTTTATGCTGTTTTGTAAAGAAAGCAAAGTAAATGTAACGTACATCATTCAAACAATTCAAATTTAGGTAATTTTAAGGAAACATCTCTCTCTTGCAGTTTTGGTCAATTTTTGGACCAGTTGTATTGGTTTTTGGTGCCGTTTTTTTGGAAAATTAGTAGTTTTCTTTCTAACATTGCCCTCCCCATCCATCCTCTACAACTCAGTACATACATACATACTTAGGAAAGGTTCATTCGTCTTTATCATTGGCAGCGGTCATCAGGATTTGTATCCGCGTCTCTCTCAGTCCATGCAAATCACAACCTTATCTCAAGTAAAGTCTTTTCGTCTCATGCGTACATACATGCATGCATAATTTGGTGCATTACTCATGGTCGCATTTTGGGTACAGTTTATACAAATTAAGTGATAAACTGTTTTCCCTTTTTCCTTGTTTCCCAACTAATTTACAAACCCTCGCAATAAAATTAAGCCGATTCCTATTCAAATCAGACTTATCATACACAAGTCGGACCAAAAATACTTTTTGCGCATTGCTTCTACGGACAGTCAATTAAGTATCAAGAGCACTCCCATGTAACTTTCGATAAGACTTTTGCGGCAACGTGGGTAATTACTGATTCCAGGCCAATAGTATATGGTTCATCCTTTGACTGGTTTCAAAGGGGACGATAGGCGACTGATGCGTTCACAATAAGTGACATTTAGACTTTAACAAATTTTCTCTCCCAACAATCTCCTATTACTAACAAATCCTACCCAAGCATAAGCCTAATCACAAAAAAGGCAAACTTGTACAATTGTCATAATGAACAACGAAATTCCACAAGTTCATAGTGCACCCAATGCAGATGCAGACAAGGTAGTAGGTCCACCAGGAAACAATGTAAATCCGCCTCGCAAAAATGGTAATCAGGGTCCCCACCAATCAATGGGCCACAACAACTATAACTTCAAATTTTATACAAACAAACCGACTAATCCTCCAAAGTTAGTAAAGGATTTTAGGAAGTTCAATGGCAAGACAAATTCTGAAGAGTTTATTGCTAGGCTAACTCCCGTAGAAATTCCAAGTTGGCAATCATAGAATGAAAATGACAGGGTTCTGGAATCCTCAAGTTTCGAAGTGCATCAAAACCCCCAAAAAAAGTCTAATCCCGTTTTATATTACGTTTGTCGAAATTTTGTTTTTGGTGACCTCACCGTCTGCCATAATGCCAAAAAGGGAATTAAGTATCTTCTTAAGAAAAGGTGCATTTGTCGCCAATACAGAACCACTCTTCGTACATACCTCAATCCAGAGAAATTAAAAATTTATGCTATTTTTGCAAACAATGATACTCCTAAGGACGTATGACACCACATATCGAGTGACGATTCCAGTCCCATTGGGGTCAAAACTGATAGGGACTGATGAAAGAGTGGGCAAAGGTGATATTGGGAGAGCATCACAAATGCTGCAAAAAAATCGGGTAAAATTATTGATACAAATCAAAGAAGATAGTTCTACGAGGCTAAGGGATTAGACCTATCTGTGATATTGAAATAAGATTTTTAATGTAACGTCCTACGAAATAACTGGTCAAATACTTCCTGGACACGAGATATATAACATTAAGGGTTAAGAAGGTTGCATAAAATAGTTTAGGATGAAAAACATCATATTTTTCATATTCCATGCTCGAAAATCATTTATTTAACAACTAAAATGTTCAGCACAGGTCGCCGTACTAATTCAGAAACAACGTAAGTGCAGTGGATAATTAATTCAGGAACAACGTAAATTCACCAGAATAACATGTAAAATAGCAGAACTTACGTTGTTTCTGAATTTAATGTCGACTGCACTTACGGTGTTTTTGAATTCACTGTTGGCTGCACTTACGTTGTTTCTGAATTAGTACGACGATATGTAACTTGGCCAAAGAAACTTTTCACTTTACATTAGTCAACTTAGTTTACATTTGTAAAGTTTTTTGCAGCGGGTTTCTTCCAATAAAATAGCGTCCAATAGGATATTTGTATATATTAACTGGGTATTATATGTACGTTTGTTAGTACGAATGTAAGTATTTGTGCCTTTATTTAAAGACGCTGTCATATATTCAAAATGCATATTAACCAATTTAACAATACCTTCCAATCCCAGTAATCCAACTTAGGACTTCATGAATTTGATCAATACTGTCAAATAATAATTTTCTTTGCAAACAAATTGATTGTAATATTTTTCATTGTGATGTATTCTTATTTGGAAATACTATTCAACCAAAATTTGGCATGTATGTACGTATGCATGTTTGGTAGCTTCTTAAATAGATGAATATTAAATTAGCAGTATATATAATTTAAACCCAACAAAGACACGTCATACAAGTTAGGATTACAAATGAAGTAAGCATTGTTAAATAATGTTCACATCGTCGTACTAATTCAGAAAAGAGTTAAGTGCCGTCGATGCTTAACTCAGAAAAGAGTTATGTTCCATAAAAATATCATTGAAGTTAACTCTTTTCTGAGTTAAGCATCGACGGCACTTAGCTCTTTTCTGAATTAGTACGACGATATTCTTGTTAAAATTTTCAGCATAAACTTATCACCAGTCTGCGAAGAAGTAAGTCTATAAACGATCGTTACGAAATGTGGAAGTCATTAATACTGTTTCAAATTTTAAACTCCCGCGCAGAATTAGATTATAGTTCACATATCCAAACATCTGAAAAAGGATTGTTTAAAAATTTAGATAAGTGTGACGTCCAAATTCTACATTAAGGAGTGTGGTCTTCTGAAATTTTGCGAGATCGAATTATCCACCATAATTTAACACAAATAGTTGCCTTCATTCTAATTGGGATACAATTTAATAAGAGTAAAACACATATCATCTTCCCCCATGACGTCAGAAGAGCGCGCTTTGCCAAATACAAACTTAATATTTTCAGCCGAAATAACTTTATACTTGACCAGTTGTTCTCTGTCTGGATTTTACTCACAACTGGAAAGGCAAACTTGTTTCTTCTGTATGGATAACATCCATACGAGAATTTAATATTCTTATCGTAAACGATGATATAGATGCTATTCAAACAATGTAATTTTTTTTAATATACTCTAGAAATTCTGGCCGGTTTCAAATTTCGCGCTACTACTTCAAAGCCAAGACCAAAATGAGATACTGTGTTCCTTAGCGGTATTAAATTTAGTCTGTCGAAAAATTAAAGGTAACATTAGAAAATTTTCGAACTTTTTTATTATTTTTTATTATCACTCTTCGAACACTGCCTAAAATCTGTGAACGTTGGAACTTGAGAAGACAAGATTATACATTGAAACAAATATCTGGGCAAAATTGAACTTAGTGGGAAGTTCGAATCTCGCTATAAATCTATTTGATCGTAAAACCAATAATTCAATCCACCAGCACATGACAGTTGCCATATTTACCAAAAGTAACTCCAACTTGACCTATTGCCCGACATGTGTGGATCCTACACCCTCTCAGGCTTCTTGGATGGTATTACAACCGTTTTCCACCAGCAGAGGGCGCGAAGTTCGAGTTACTTCGGACCTCCCAGGATATGAATTTCTAACCTGTTACGCCCAGAAATGGGTCACGTTTGCATTTTATGTCGCCCCCTTCCTAGTTATCGTATGGATATCTGTTCTACTAAGCATTCTCCTTACCACAGTGGGAATCATGTTATACAAAGAATATTGGTTTGAGCATAAATCATCCTTCTCGCCATGCTTCTTAGTGCTCGGTTCCCTCTTTGATGAACCGGCGCGGATTCCTAAGTCATTGGAGAGCAGTTTATTTGTAAAACTGATACTTGGCTCCTGGCCCCTTGCCGCTATCCTTTTGACAAAATGTTACAACGTTTTAATGATTTCCGATTTGAACGACCCGCTAAGGATAAGTGGAACTAGCCCTGGAATGTTTATTGATCTGGTTTGCAGCAAAAAATATTGGTATAAATCAGAGCTAATAGGCGATCACCCTTTGTATAAGATTAGCCTTTCCAACATCGAGGACAGTATGGAGAATCTTGATCATCCAGTTGGGAATCTAAGGAAGTACGACGCAGATAAATGTTTTCGTCTCTTCTCCACCCCAAATTCAATTTGGTACGCCATACTACGTCTTCAATAGCTATTTACTCGATTCGTTCTTTACCGCAATGTTTCAAATTATGGAGAATATGTCGTTAAAAACATATGTTAAGTTTGACCTATTCAGCCCGTTGCATATAAATCGTCCAACATCTGTTTCGCGAAGGAAACCAGTATAGTGTCAATGCTGCGGAATCAATGATAGAGTCAGAAATCGTCAAGTGTGACAAGATCGTTTACATTGCCAAATCTCCCAGGCTGCTGGCAGAGTATGACTATTACGTGAAAAGGTATTACTGGTTAAAATTCCAGAAAGGAAGTGAAATATTTGTCCCAGAACCAATAGGGTAGATATTTGATAACGCGGGTAAGTCAAGAGTCCCGCCGAGTTATCAAAGTTTGATAGAGGGTGGGATTTATCAAAGATTGGAAGAGGAAATCTTAGCTAGAAAATTAATGTTTAGAGAAACACGAAATGTAATAGATACCAAAAAAAAGTTACACGAGGTAGTAACATCAGTACAGTATTTGTTTTGTACGCGGTTATAGTTTGTTTTTCATTAATAGAATTCTTTATCGTGGCGCGAAGTAGGCTTCTTCTTAATTATTTCGATTTTACGAAAAGTGGAACTTTATTAATTCAGGGCGAATATCTATATTAATAAATTAGTAAATATATTGTAAAGATTGGTAAATATACTCATATATAGCAACAGGAGCATATGCTACGGAAACTGCGGCGCGTTCGATGACATTAAACATAAATAGTAGGAGTGGGCGGGGATTGGTAACATTTTAAATCAATACGACTCTACCGCCGTAGTAATAGAGTTTGTCACCGCTGGTTATAAATTTTTAACCGATTGGTTATAAATGCATATTACCACGATGTGAGACAAGCATCGACTGAATCGTTTTTGACATATTAATAAAACTAAATCAAATCAAATCAAGTCAGTTAAGTTATCATAGTGAACAGTCTGGTTATAATAGTTGTCACGCAGTGGTATATTTATCACCATTCCGGTGGTGTCATATTAGTCTACAAATCAGAACAATGTTTCTGTGAGTGCACAGGGTTTATGATAAAGATTGGACTATTTTTCTTAATTTATAACAACTGATAAGTTTCATCCATGGAAGTATATTGTATAATGGAAGGTGGACAATATACTTATTAGACGAATTAACTTATTAGACGTAAACACAAAGCATTTATGAGGAAAGACCCCACATGGAAGTCTATATAGACTTCCAAGTGGGGTCTTTTATTTGGGAAGAGATATCTCTTCCCAAATAAAGGAGCAAATTCGTAGTGAAAAGAGAACGTAAAATTTTTTAGCAAAATTTCCAAAAATATCAACAATATTGGAGACTCAGACTGGTATAAATGGATAAAGAAAATACTAGGAAATCAGCCTCCATCTCTCTTCCAAATTGTCAACACCGTTGATGAACTCGCTGACCTCCACGATAACAAAAAGCAAATCCTAGACAAAATAAACGACCATTTTGCATCAATCACTGCCTCCAAAACTCCACTCGAACCAATAAACCAAATCAAATCAATATATGAGAAAGTGGTATCACTATGTGAGCTACATCAACGCCGCCATTGCCAAGTACGGCAAGCAAATCAACTTCAATTAAAATAATACTTCACGTCCAAAACTTGGATTTTGGCTTTCAAATTTTACAATAATAATTTAAATTGTAAATGTTAGACGCCAAAACCCAGATAGGATGGCAAGATTTTTTTAATTCGAGTTGTTCACTACTTCGGCGTGAATGCGCCAGTATATGCTACACATGAGACGAATTTATTTTTAAAGGCATTATGGTTGGTTTCATCTTCATTCACGTCCAAATATTAAGTGAATCATTTCATAATTTACATTACGACAGAAATGACGCTCGTAATGACTCGGATTGGAATCTATGCTTTACATAAATTTTTACTTATGTACGTCACATCCTGGCATAAAAAGATTTATGGACCCCAAACTATAAATTTTCTTCGTGTCGATACTCCTTCCATTGAAGTTTGTTAAACTATTGTTTCATCTCCCATATTTATTTTCATTATTCCAATCCACTAAACAGTGAAAAAAATACATTTCGCCTCTTACGATATTCGCCAAAAGCCCAGTTTTACCGCATAACGACAAACATCCAGTTTAGCTGCAGGGAAGAAGATCCCCATGTGATCTTCTGCCGTTGTCCCCATGTACATATGCAGACCCACAAAAATTTATGTTCTCAAGAGGAAAAAAAAACTTTTTCAGAAATCTCTTAAAGCTTATTTATGTACACTCGTAAAAAATCAATAACCGGTGGTATTGATACGTGACTCTACCGCGTGGTATTGATCAGGTATTAAATTAATACTGCGTGGTAAAAAAGTTAATACCAATTAGTATTAAAATTATTACCATGAGGTATAATTTCAATACCGGTTTTATACCAATATGGTATAACCGTTTAATACCAAGGCGGTAGAGTCACGTATCAATACCGTTAGGTTTTTTTCAATACCACGTTTCTAAGAGTGTATATTACGAAACAATTAACAATAATAAATACAACGTCAACGGCAATTACAAAATTTTCTTCGTAAATTTTTACAGTCGTCACATCCTGTCAGGCTATTGTTCAAAATTTGTATGCTCCGACATTGTTAGAATAGACTACATATAGATATTTAGTCGTTATATACGAGGGGGCAATAATATATTTCAATAATCATATGGAAGGGGGGTCATTTTGCCCTACTTTATTTGACAGCAAGAAAGGTAAACTCTGGCTGATATTTATTACGGGATATGATAGAAACTCTAATCTTTCCATAATTCATTCATAATTTAGTGGACAATAACATATGTAGTTTTAGTTTTAGTCCTGCATGAATTGGAATTTTGATAATTGAATTGGTAGAAAAAGAGAGATACTTTGTATCCCGGATAATGTTAACTTTGATAAATTCTAATGCGAAAACGGGTAAAATTTGGTAATTTTAGTTTAATAATTTATTAATAATAGGAAATTAACTGTAAGATAAAAAAAATCAGCTAACTAGTCCTTTAGCTGATAAGAAATTTATCAATGATAAAGGGTTACATAATACTTATATTTCCTAAAATAAGTTAAGATTAGTAAATAAGCAGATAATTGCTAACACCTTAATAAAGCATTATTCCGATTCCGAAACAACTAAACCTCTTGAAATTTCAATTCTGTATAAGTGAATTTACAATCCAGTAAAAAAAACAAAAAAAAACAAATCATGAAGAAATATATATTTATGAATTAACCAAACCTTACACAAATACATTGACATAACCATTTTACCTACGTCACCCCTATTGTTTCTTGAGCACAATAAGTTTACATACATCCTGCCATCAATTCATCCTGTATGTAAATACGTCCAATTGCTACCATTCCTTCCTTCATTCACTCTTCACCGTTCTCCCGGACATTTCCCAATCAACGAAATGCTACCAGGATACGCTATCGTAGTCATTTTGGTATGGCTCACATATTTGGAGGAAGCAGCATGCAATGGCCTGGTAAAAATGCGGTTCGAAATTCAGTAAGTTGCTTAACAACCAAAATCCACACTTTTATATTAGATTTTTTTATCTTTTTTTTCAAAATCATTCTAGCGATGGGCCAGATACGGACACTTTTACCAAACCTGGTAGACAAACTAAATACAATATTTAATTTTAGAATTAAAACTTATTCACATTTTTACAGATATGGATGTCGAAATTATACTCGGCGTTTGTAAAATGAAGACATCATACGTCGACGGCTCATACAGCCCATCATTGCCGGAAATATTTTTCTACAAGTATCACAAACAGGCTGAGGTGTAATTTTCCTCGTACATACATACATTCATACCTTCTAAAACTACCCTTTCCACAATTATAAATATCTATCGCTATAAAGCGGGCCTCACAAATTTGAAACGTAGATCTAATTATAATAATATTTTCCATATGCTGCAGATAAATTTGTTACCGCCACATTTACATTAGAGTGGTGGCTAACATAAGACGGCCTATAGAACTTACATGCTGTACAATAATCGATTTTGAATTATATACATATTTGACCAAAAATGGACAAATATTAAACGATATTTACTCTAAACTTTGATAAATATGTTTCTTTTTTTTAAACAGCCCGTGGAATTTAACATTTACGAGAATGAAGCCATCAGTGCATCCTGGGTAAGTAATCATAACAATGAACCATTGACAAGGATATTTTGTGTCCACACTTTCCTCAATATCTCATCCAAATCATCTCCCCATAATTTGTTGTCTTTAATCGCTAGAAACTCGGAGAAGTGCCAAGTTTCACATTGCACTTTACCACGGACACACACATTATCAAGGATGTCTACAAACCTGGGGGAAAAGAGAAGCTGAAAAACAAACAGGGCACGCAGACAACACTTCACATTTTCCTCTACGATGACCAGCACAAGACACCCCAGGATGACCCGAAGCTTAAGGCGTACAAGTCAGAAGAGTCAAAAACCTTTACCGCCGAATATTGGATGGAGAGAACGTGAAATTTTGTATAAAAGAGAGACAATCTTTACGTTAATGTTTAGGTGAATAGTTTGAATTCTGCAAAATAAATTTTTTCACAACCTAAAAAATAATCTACGCGTCAGGTGGTAAGGACGGAAAGTCTTTTCTCATAAAGGGGTCAAATTGTTATTAAAAATATTACGCTGCCAATCTCCACAGTGACATGGTGATTGATTAATTGCCCAAAAATAATCAATATCGCACCACCTGATGCCCATATAAATAAGTCAGTCAGCTTCACCCACTCCTAACCAGATTACCCAACTCGGTCCATAACACAAATCGTTGCGATACATTTTCAAATTATCTCCACCCATAGTAAGCGAACATACTTCGAACGTCGATTACGACAAGAAATCGATCACTTTTTAATTAACAAACCATGTCTTGTTTACATAAATGTGTGGACGTTCACTTTAATTTAAGTAAACAAGGCAGGGCGGCATCCATAAGTTTTTGTCATTATGTTAGGAGTCCAAGGCTACAATGATATCGTGCATTTGTAACCCATATTTAAAAGAGTGGTCTAGAAAACCCCGGTTTATAATTGACACAATTTATGGATGCCGCCCACTAGAGAAACCATGATAATGACTGATCCCCTGATTCATTCACGGCCTTTAAAATTTCCCTTCAGCTACTGGGACAATTATGCCATCTGGTGTGGAAATGTGAATCAAGACTTATCTCTTTCAACCTGCGGACGGTGTGGGGATCTCCTTGGAGAAACACGTTTCCAACAATGGGGCGAATATGATAAAGGGGAATCATTGTCGCTAACTACACGGCGGGATCGGTAAGCAATTAAGACAATTCCCATTTTCCCTAAAACAACTCCCTGTACCGTCTTGACTCATAGATTATCGACGTAATCGGCAACTTTCAACCCGCCCATTATGGCTCTTTCCAAGTCGAGCTGTGTCACCAGGAGGAGGAGACCGACTTCTGTTTCCAGCTCCTCAACATTGTCGAAGGGAGTGAAGATATCCGCATGACAACAGAATTTGTGTCCCGTAAGATAATTCACAGAAAGTCGATGTCATATCGAAGGTTTTGCTGCCAGCTGGCGTCAGGTATGTAAAAGCCTACAACGGATCCTCCACAGATCATGTCAACAGTACATTATTCCCATTTGAAACCTAGATGCAACCGGTGTACTCTCTGAGATGGACGTATCGAACCTTTCATCCAGGATGGGAAGGTAAACCATAAGGGGACGTTCATAAGTTGTGGCATCAAAAAATCACGATTTTTCTATAGACCCCATTTGAATTTTATTAATTGACCCCCCTATTGCAATACCATCCGACATCACACCCCCCGCTGACATTGCACGTAATCTATGACCGTCCCCTACCCTGTGGCGCATAACTAAAAATTTGAACTGGATTAATGTCACACTTATAATTTCAGGCTACAACATTTGCTTCAACCCAAATCCGGCCCAAGTTTTCAGAAATTGTGCAGATATCGCGATCCACTAAAAACCTGGAAGAATTCATTGCTTATTTAATTGCAGAAACCCCTTTTAACTTGTAAAGAAATCTAAAATAAATTATTCAGCATTTTCAACCTCTTTGTGATCCATGTATTATTTGCCTCCAGCACGGTACCCTGGCTGCCTCCAGATTCTAACTGTTTTTCACTCTGTGAAATATTAAGTCAAATTTCGTTGGCTTCTCACTTAGCACCTGCATACTAAAAGCCGCGGAGTTTCGCCAGACCCATTTCACTGGCAGTTATCACCTTCGAGCATACTTAGCTTTACCAAAAAACTTAATAGATTCTAAGTTTAGGATATATTGAACTTTGGAAAATTTAAGACAGAATAATATTTACAACTTGGCATATTTAATTGAGGGATACATTCCCTTGAAATATTGCACCGACGAAGTTAGTGCGAGTGTTGAGTATTTAATTGGTATGTAAATTTTTATGTAGACAGATTTATCTGAAATAATGCGCAAATAAAACATCTCATAAATTCATTTTAATTTATTATGAACTTAATACATTTTCCATAAATACACTGCTGCATTTTAATTCTGACATAAATGTATCCATTTATTTTGTCACAGGTCCTCACTGAGGAGGAAGAAGAAACCGCTGTTCGAGCAATCCCTATCACCTTCAGGAAATGGCTCGAGTTTGGTGTCGCACGTCAGGCTGGCCAATTAAAACAGGATGTCACTGAGCACGACCAAACGCAACTGTCCCATTTCAAAAGATGTGCAAAAATGGTTTGTACATGAGACCGGCAAAGTTTCAAGGATTTCTCCGTCTCTACGGAGTTATTATTAATTTTTTGCCCGAGTCAGGGCTTATGGAACCGTCATGTCTGTCTGTCTGTACGTCCGTCCGTCCATCTGTCCGTCCGAGCGATAACTTTAGAACGGATTGACCGATTGATTTGAAATTTTCACCATATGCATAATGGACAAAGTTAGGAATCAAGTTCGAAGATGAGCCAAATCGGTCCACTGGTTCGCCAGTGGTGGCCATATGGGTAGTGGGGCCTTGTGCACCGAAATTTCAAAATGGTCGTAGAGAGCTGAAATTTGGCATAAAGGTTGCTAATGGCTCACAATGAAAGAATATGAAGTGAAATTGGAAAACTTTGAATCTGCAGGTACCCTATAGGGTGACCCATACCAATTTTTCGAAATTCTCCAATTAAGCCGAAATTTAGCATGGTGGTAGAAAATGGCATCTAATCAAATAATACCTGAAATGTGGAAACTTTTCAAAATCCAAGATCACTAGTAAAATAATGCGAATCGGTAATTATCCGTTGATAATTCACTTAAAACTTATGATTGTTGTGATTGTTGTTAATCATAAGTGTTATTTATTTACAAATATGCATTATATAAAATAAATTTGATTAAGAATAATCGGATTGACCAATTGAGTACTATACAAACCCTGACTCGGGATATATGGAGTCTGCACTGTAGGTTTTTCTAATGATTTCGCTTAAAATAAAAATTTATTCAACTTAAAAATATATTTATATTTAGCCCTAAGTTTAATTTTCAAATATCAATAAATAAATAACATTGACCAACAATTTCTAGGGTGGAAGATGAATTGAAGCGAAAAAAAATTATTGTGTAATTTAAAATAATGACAATTTTTCTTAAGAACAACACCCTTGGATTTTGTTCTATATTTTTTGGCTTTATCTTTATATTTAAATTATCTTACTTGATTATTTTCGTCTTAATTGACTTCTCACTCTCCCTTGGTTGAAATAAATCGACATTTCTAAATTTATAAATAACTTTCAACAATTTTACTATGCTAACAACCTGGTAACAAATTTATATCGGGAAAACAGTTAGTATTTTATGCAAATACTTAACATTGTGCTAGGTAAAATATGTGCACTGTTAAATAAGCATTTGGCCATAGGGCATTACATGGCCGGACATTATTCAGATTCGAATTGGGATAATAAAATATTCAGCTTCCGTGCAAACTTGCCCGTCCAGACCTCTCGTACCGTACACTCTTAATAATTTTTGGAACAGATTATCTCCCGCGGAGGTACTATTTCACTCTACCCTGATGGTAACAATTTGCTAACGGAAAATAGTAAATTGTCTCGGTGATATTTCATCAACCTGACGTGTCAACGCTCTGGAAATAAAGATATCACCAACCGAGAGACAATTTACTATTTTCCGTTGACAAATTTTTACTATCACGGTAGAGTGGAATATTGCCTCCGCTGGAGACAATCGTTCCAAAAATTATTGAGAGTATCCCAAATATACTCTGTACCTCAAATGCGCAATTGTGCTCACTAAACCGTCGATGTATGTATGCCTTTAACTGTTTCTGTGTTTACGGTACTATTAACTGTACACTGAAAATAATCCGGTAATAGATGAAGTCATATATAGTCACCGGCCTGGTAATAGACGAACCTATTACCGGATTGTAATAAATCTGTTACCGAGTGGTGACAAAAAGATCCCATGTGATGGCATTTTTTTACCACTTGGTAATGATTTTGTTACCATCTGGTAATAAGTTCGTCTATTACCAGGCCGGTGACTACATATGACTTCATCTATTACCGGATTATTTTCAGTGTACTGGCGGCCTCTTACAAATATGGACCCTGTCACAACTTCCGTTTAACACTATATAATTGTAACAATTTACGATTATCCCATCCATATAGGATACACATGTTCAACCTGTAATCTATTTATTACTAGATCGTATTCATGACTACCCTGCATGACTAAATCCTGGTTTTAATAATAGATGTATAACTGTACAAATGCTTCTCCTAGTTAAGAAATTTAGTTTCCCAATATTTCTTCCACTTCACTCTCACACCTTCTAGTTTCACGACTCAGCACAAAATTCACGAATTTTCTGAAATTACAAAGCTACAGTCAATCGCCTCATAAACTGTAAAAGTTTATCTCACACATACATATTTTAGGCTTGAAATTTTCCTCAGGATTCACTTTATTTCAATGGCGGCCTGCATATTAAAGTATTATTTTTCTAGTAGATTCCTATTTCCTAATTAAAGGGTTGAATTCAATTTTCTTCTTAAAATATTACAGGTGTACTATTGGTATTGGGTTTTCTGTTAGAGGGAACTGCGAAAACTGGTGGATAAAAATATTTGGACAGGATGTTGCGCAGAAGGCAATTCTAGCGAAATATTCGGAATTCAAAATTCAAGAAAATCACACCAATCCCGCCCTGAATTACCTGGAGGTCAATTATCTACGGTCCCAACATCCTGGCCCGTTAATTCATCCAAATGTCGCAGCGATTAACGAATCTCTTCAACATACCACTAGTAAGGCCAACCTAAACCTTTCACGATTTTGATGCATTTACCTTTTGAAGTAATTTTATTTCCAGACGGTTGTTAAGCCTGGTCCATAGTTACGTATTTTTATGCCATGCCCCCTATCCTCCAACACTAAATTCAACATTACAAGATAGGGAGCATGACACGAAAATACGTGACTCTGGATCCAGCTTTACCATTCAAGTAATTTTTGATCGATTAATTGCTTCTAATTTTTCTCAACACGCTGGTATTACTTTTCTTACTACGACAACCATAAATTAGGGCTCACCCACACTTGCGTTTTTTCCTGCGTGATGCGGCATTTTTTGATGCCACATCACGCATCACCACCGATCACATTTGCGGCAGAAAATGTGGCAGCAAAAGTTTTGCTGCGCGCAGTTTTTCCTGCCGCATCTTTTGCTGCGCTTCTGTTCACATATAATTTTGCATCAGCATCAAACTGCTGCCACATCTCATTTTTCTGCTGCGCATCTCAAAATGTTGCAGCTTCTCTCAGAGAAGCAGCAAAGTTCCCTCTTGCACATCTGTTCATACAAATATATAGTCAAATCGATATGAAAAAATAATTTATCTTTTCCTTAGATTTCTTTTTTATAATAAGTCAAAATAATTGTTCAAAATGAGTTCGGATACCGAAAACGAACGTGCTATTGAAAAAGAAGGTGCTGCTAATTCGGAGGAAAATACGTCTGAAGTACAAATTACGTTTGAATTGATACGACGAGTTGAAAACCGACGATTTTTATTTGATGTCGAAGATCCCAACCACAAAGATAGAAATCGTGTGACTCTGGCTTGGCAAGATATTTCAGGAGACTTGGGAACCAACGCTAACAACGGTAATCAATCTGCTTATATTTTTACCACATAATAATCATGTCGTCATGAATATATTTTCATTGTATTTTTACTTGCAGGTAAATGGTGTAAAGAAAAGTGGAAAAAATTGAGGGACTACTATTTCAAAAAGAAAAGGGACTTGAAAGGACAAAGTGGCAAGAAGAGGACAAACGTCAAAACATGGATTTATTTTAATTCGCTAAGGTTCCTCGATAATTGCGCCGCCGAGAATGAGTCTACAATCGACAACATTTCTACTGTGGATACTATGGAGGAAGGCAATTCTGAAAGTGACTTCAATTTGGGGGGAGAAGTTTCAGAGTCGACTCTGCAATCTCGCCAACCTGTGGATAACAGGCCCAAGCCTAAAAAGAAGAAATCAGAAAGTGTCGCCGACCAGGTCAACTCAAAGATCTTGGAACAATTAAATAAGGACACCTCACAGGAAGACGGTCACTATCATTTCTGCATGAGCTTGGCCTCAAGATTACGGAAAATGACTCCGTCGTTAGCTGGTTATGCAGAAATGAAAATAAGTCAGATGATGTTCGAGTTGGAATTTCCATCACAGCGTGGTCAGCCGCCAGCATCATCACCTTACTCTGACGATGAGTTATTAAATGTTTAGTATTTTATATTCTTACATGCAAGGATTCTTTAAATAAAAGTATTACTTTCATGTCGACATGATCTTTAACATTCATTTTATTTAACGCAATCCAACCCTCTCCTCCTGCCACTCAACCGCGCCTTCATTTACAACATAATCCTGCAAAGAATCTCTCATAGTTTTTGATAACCTTTCGTGGGCTGCGACAGATAGCTTAGAGATATCAATAAGTGCACCAGACAATTGTTCATCTCTCCATCTGCCATTAGGCTCTCCACCCGTATCTCCATATCCAGGTGGACAGTAAGACCGTTCTGCCGGGGTCAAAATTCCTTCCTCCGTCTTGATAAAATTGTGCAAAGCGACGCAAGCTGTGTAGGTATTATCCTTTGTAGAACAGATTAATTTAACATTTAACAACAACTATTTACGTACCCAATATAATTTGTTCTGCTTTTTGTGTGCTCGCTGCAATTGGGCGTCGGAATACACGAAATCTGGTTGCCATTATCCCAAAGGCATTTTCTATTGTTCTTCTTGCCCGAGATAGACGGTAGTTAAAAATCCGTTTCGAAACGGTGAGCCCAGCGGCTGAGTAGGGTCGCATTAAATTGATTGATAATGGAAATGCTTAATCACCAACTAAAAAGGGCGTCATTTCCTTTGTCGAATTTGGTAATTTTCGCTTCCGATTGAAATAAGCAATACTGCCTATTTAATTATAAGTAATCTTCTATTTCATGGCGTCATGATAATGTACTTTTTAATTAGTTTAGTAGGAATTACCAGTTTTCAGCATTTTACCCAGAGAAGAGCTTGCTAGTACGCCCCCGTCGCTTTGTTTCCCATATCCCCCAACATTGACGTATGTGAACATGTAATCAGCATCACATACGGCCAAGAGAACGATGCTGAAGGTTCCTTTATAATTCAGATAAAGTGACCCCGAATGTTTGGGGGCTTCCAGAACCACATGTTTCCCATCAATTGAACCAACACAATTTGGGAAGTTCCACTTGTCATAAAAGTTGTTAGAAATGGTTTTCCATTGTTCTTCATCTAGAAACTATAATAATTCATGTCGACATGATATTTATGAAGGAATAGTACAATACCTTGACGTATATCGGGGCTAAGATTTTCTAAATTATTGGCAAACATTCCCTTAGAATCAGGGAAACTGTCGAATTGCCTAAGCTAAAACTTGTCGCAATTGTTCGGATGTGATCGCCAGTAGCTAAATATCTGTAAGCGTAAAAAAGGTCCAATTAGTAATCTTGGTAAGGTAAAGGTTTAAATTTAGATGTATTTCGGTTCGAACCGAAGCGTGACATAAAGTCGGATCCGAGCTGGAATACAATTGCGGAATTTCAAATTTTCCTTTTTAATATAAGGCTCAACCATAGCCAATAATTTGTCGAATAATTGAGGGTTCATCCTAGTATATTCGAAAAATTTATTGGGGTGGTCACGGTACATTTTATCAATTTTTTTATGCTCTCCATCCCTCTGTCTATTTTCGTTAAGTGGGTGTACCCAATATCTCCGTTTTTGCTTCTTTTGGATTATATTACGTAATAAGATAAGCCTCAGTAACTTTTTACTCAACATGGTTATATTTATGTCGACATAACCAGTGCAAATAAATAAATACCTTAACAAATATATGAAATAATAAAAAAAAATTGAGGGAAAATGGAGCCAAAAGTCAGCCGCAATTGGGGTAAGGAGAATATTTGTAACTCTTTTATTAGTTTTGTTAAATAAGTAGCAGTATTTGTTAGAATATTTAATAATAACAACACAAAGATGTAAAATAAAAGCTTATCATTATGAATATCATTATTATACAATGTTTCGTTTGAGTCGACTCAATTCCAGTAAATCTTCTGTCGATTTTGAATTGGTTGGCGACATTGATGACAGTTTTCCATTGACAGCGCACACACCAAACAGCAATTGTGACCACACGTGAAGATTGTGTCCACCTCACGCTCCGCACAAATCACACATTCTAGCTAAAATGAAATAAAATTAGTATGAAAAACTGGGATGACATCCTTGTACGCAATAAAGATTTGATACATATATTAATACCCGATTTGTCCGTCCTTCTGCCTCTTTGTAGAGCTTTTCTTCGAGTTTACTGATTGCTAGTTCATAATGGGTGACCTTGTCTTCTAAGTAGGAAGGATGCTTAACCGTTTGTAATTTTTTCACTGACACCAGCAACGATTTCAATTGGTCAAGTGATTTATGGCAAGCAAGTTGAGTCTCACGAAGTCTCTTCACTATTTCAGGTCGACCTGATTCAACACTTTCAACTTCTTCAAGTAGAGCCCGAAGAACAGCCGATGTATTTTGAAACCGTTCATTTAACTCAATTCCCGAGTTGTGCTCCAAAATCTTGATTCGAAGACTTTTCGAGACAGTATCCCTCATTATCCGCAGATCTTCTTCCCGGCCTTTCAAAATCTCGCGCTCTAACTCGTTTTGAAACTCTTCACTTGCTGAACATTTCTGTTAATTAAAAATTAGAATTTTTAGTTTGATTGCATATTAGCATATTAAGGGCAGGGTACGAATAAACTACTAAATTTGTGTCGACACAACAACTTACTTCTTTTGCAAAAGCCGTTGCCATCCGTATTTCGGGGAGCATATTTAGTAGTTGGATATTCGCTTCGTCCACCTTTCGCCTCGCTGGGGCGTCACGACCCTCGTGGACTCCAATGGGATCTAACTCCGATGCTTGTAAATCCATCTCCCATAACTTTTCACAAAGGATATTTATTCCAGACGATACTGTTGGTAACTAAACAAAATCCACATATTTGAACATATTAATGTATTGTACAATTAAATAACAGATAACTAGGTGCATAATTGTTGTCTTACACTGATTAATTTGGCTTCTCGATACATTCTCTGCCTCTCATGATACCGATTGGATGATTGGAAATTCACTCTGGGATTATTTAGACGATGAACCACGTTTGCAATCTTCTTGAAATTCCTGTCGACAGGATACGAATGAGGACAATCTATGTAATAATGTGCAGGGTCACCACAATTAAAACACGACTTATCCATAATTTAAAATGTGTAAATGTTTAATAGTTGCGTATTTAATTTCAAATATAAGTATGTGATGTAAATATGTGATGTAATGTTGAGAGATGACTTTTATTAGGATTAAGTTTCCCACCAAGAGTGGCATGCCATAGAGATGAGAATGCTGCGAAAGAAATGCAATCCCGTTCACATTTAACGCAGAAGATGCAGCATCAAAAACTGTGACATTTAAAATGCCGCATCAAATTTCTTTGGCAGAAAATTGTTGCAAATGTGAACGATTTTGCATTTTTTGATGCGTGAGATGCGGAAATCGACATCAGCATCAAAAAATGCCGCATCACGCAGGAAAAAACGCAAGTGTGGGTGAGCCCTAACAGGCAGACGTCATCAGAAAAACAACTGCATGATCTTAAGAGTTTTGGTTACGCGTTAAAAAAAGTAGATCACAAAACAGTCGACTTCAAGATGGCAGTTTATCAAATCCTTCTAGTGCCCATTGACTTTGTAACTATTACTGAGCCACCCACCCGTGCCAGTGGGGTGGCTACTTTTGTGTCGCCTTTTAACTCTGACGTATGGTGTTGTTTTGTAGTAAGCGTAGCAGCATTGGCGGGATTCTTAACTATTCTTGCCTATTCTGGGCCTACCAAAGGTAAACTGGTATCAGTAATCAACAGAAAATGGCGTCATCAACTGCTGTACTTTGCTGAAAGGATGCTGGATAAATCAATTACTGTAATCTCCATATTTCTGGGCCAGGTTGGTGATAGTTCTGGTAGATCGTATCGCATGGGAAAAATGGATCTAATACTAGTCACTCTCTGGTTGTTTGGGAATTTTTTCCTCATGGTTAATTATTATCAGGGCTCGATATATTCTTGTCTTGCGGTTCTATTTCCACTGGCAACGCCGCGTGGACTCGGAGATCTTGTTGCACTTGACGCTCCTATAATATGCATGGATGGTTTTGTTAAGATGTATTCCCATACCGAGAAATCCAACCAAGGCACTCATCGTCAAAACATAGCAATTCCAGGCACTTATCTTCAAGATATAGTGATTCCACAGCTACTGGTTAGTGCTGACAAAAATCTAAACTTTTTTCGGCTTTTGACCAAACTTCAAGCGAAACTTCTGGCAATTCATGATCCACCAGTGCAAGAAATGTATTTCAAGAATGTATACGCGACCTCCCCACACGGCCACCCTATGATGGTATTGTTCATTTTCAGACCCTACATTGAAGAACGGATCAGGACAATTAAAAATGCAGGCAGTAGCCATGTTGTCCGGAGTTCTTGGGACTCACAATTTCAAGTTATCGAAGCTCATACTGGAAGAACTAGTATATTCACACCTTACCTCGCCAAGGGATTAAGCAGCTTAGAAGCTTCTGGGTTAAACAGGTTTTGCATTAAAGTAGACACCATGGGGAATGCCTTGAAAAATAAGGAGAAGCTTAAAAAGCAGCGTACATACTTTCGTACATTGCAAGATGTGCTTGGTAAAGTTAGAGAGCCACCCACTTTCCACGAGTCGAATCCCGTCTCAATCGACTTAGTTCTTCCAGCCATTTCAATTTGCGCGATTTTGCTGTCGTTGGGGTTGGTTGTATTTGCGGTAGAAAATTGTAAGATTATCAAACTTATAGCAAATATTGTCGTGAGCTCCACCAAAACATGGTTTAACAGGACACGTATTGTATTAAAAAGTTTGAAGACCGCAATTCTTGTGAAGACAAAAACCATGTGGGGATTCACTAGCAGAAAACTTATCGCTGTGCTAACACGATAGATATTTTCCAAGTAAGAGTTGAAAATATAACTTTTATCAAGGTATTTCAATCTGTATTCAATACAGAATGGGTGCTGCAACAGCTGGGGTCGATTTCAAACCTTAATTAATCGATGACCCTTTGTGAGGAAGGCCCAGGATATTTTTTATATGAAAGCCCATATCTTGAACGTTAAGTCGACATATTCGACTCCATCTGTTGTACGCTTTCAGAACCATAGTGAGATCAACTTTCTTCCACTCATCTTTCAACACTTTCCAAAACCCAGAAATTGTGGAAGGGTGTCTTGGGAAAGATTTTATTAAGATATACTTATACAACCATGAGAAGAATTTTAAAGTACCTCTCCGATTTTCATGTATGATAGCTCAAAATTTTCGTAATTTTTAGCTGAGTAAGAATCCATAATAAAATTGGGGGCGCCGAAGGGTAGGTTTCGCTATACAAGCCAAAATGTGCAAATTTAATGCAAATTTCGCGGTATTTTAATTTTGCCCAAAACTCGTCAAATTTTATTGAAACAAGGGCTTAGAATTATTTTGGAACTAAACTGGCAGATTTGCGAAGAAAATTTGCAATTTTCCGAATTTTTGAAAATCGTTGAAAATCGCTTAATTTGCCTTAATTTTTAGTGAAAGAGGACGGCTTCAACGATTTTGACCTATGACCCCTCAAAATTTTCGTAATTTTTAGCTGAGTAAGAATCTGTAATAAAATTGGGGGCGCGGAGAGGTAGATTTTGCGCTACGAACCAAAATGTGCGAATTCAATGCGAATTTCGCGATATTAGGTTTTTGGTTGAAACTTGTCAAATGTCATTCAAATACGGTCCTAAAATTATATTGTACTTGGTTTTAATTATTGAATAGGATTTGGGGGTCAGATTTGCAAATTTGCGAATTTTGGAAAATATTGCAAATTCGCCTCTTATTAAGATATACTTATACCATGATGAGAAGAATTTTAAAGTTTCTCCGATTTTCATGTATGATAGCTCAAAATTTTCGTAATTTTTAGCTGAGTAAGAATCTGTAATAAAATTGGGGGGGCGGAAGGGTAGATTTTGCTCTACAAGCCAAAATGGGCAAATTTAATGCGAATTTCGCGGCATTTAAATTTTGCCCAAAATTCGTCAAATTTTTCTATGTACCGATATATACATACATAAAGGTTCTGCTGGTAAGTTGTTTAACTAAATACACTAAATACAATAACTAAATAGAAGTACGCACCTATGTAATTCGCATAATTTTAGTAAAACATTATTACGAAGGTAAAATTGAGACAAAGGAATAATTCTAAAATGTGGCTTTAATCAAACCATAAATAGATTTATATTTTTAACCCATTTCAGGACTTTTTTTTACATAAAAAAGCCATTAGTTGACCTTCAAGTGGAAGGGACTCCCTTCAAAGTCGCTCCCTTGATACTTCACGTGAATCAAGTAATTCCCAGCTTTCGCGACACGATAGTTAACTCCAACTGTCCCATTTCCAAATTTTTGAGTGACGATCTGTGATTTTCCAGGTCCTTCGATTTCAACGTCTAAATGGAGGCAGGCTGATTTCTCAACATCCGGATTGTCCACAAACAGTTTGAACGTATTTTGTTCGACTGTTTTGTATTAAAAATGAAGCTCAGTTTTTATCAAGCTGCATATGTATAAGGTTGCTCTGTATTATGGGTTCTTACAAGATGACCCTTGCTTAAGGCCTCGACCCGTCGCGTAGATAAGATCCATTGCCATTGCTTTGCTGTAAGTGATTATAGTGTGTATTGCTATCGGTTAGTGCTTTCTATGACCGAAACAGTAAACGATTCCCTTAACCAGCTAAATCAGGACTGTGTCTTAATCTGGATAAATCAACGTCTAAATCTAAATCTCATTTGAATTGGCCGAGTTGTTGATGGAATACGGTGAGGATAATTGTGAATAATCGACATGCATCATCCCTGCAGCATCTTCAACCGTCATGTTGTCCTCAAGTTCATAATTAACATAAAACGTCTCATTTGACCAATTTTATGTTACTGATGAAGTATTCAATAAGGGGTCAGGTTAAACTTTAGCAACCTTAGATAACTTTGTCCAATTAAGCAACTTAAGACACTAGTGTATCAATAGGTAAATGAAAGATGTTATTTACGCAGAATGATTAAGAGAGATAATAATGGACATAAAAATATTTAAATATTGAGGATATAATTGTAGTTGTTAGATTAGATACGTACACAGCTTGCAAAAACTTTTATGCGAATAAAAAAGACTGAAAACTAAGCCAATTCGTGTTGCTATTTATTTTATCTGATTTCTCCAAGTTAAATAATTATTCACTTGGAGGATTGATCAATAGTAAAAAAATACATGGTTGGAAAATTTGCAAAAAATTCGAAAATTTAAGTATAAATTCGATCCCCAATTTAATTATGCTTCGTCAACTTTTTTAACGGCGAATCCCCCCCCCGAAAGCACTGGGTTCCCTAAAACTCCCCCCTATTCGGTCCCACAGCCTGAGAGTTGGCCATAATTGAAATTATAGAAGAGATGATGGTCCGGGTGGTGGGCAGCCCCGTTGATCAAAGGCTTCAGGACGGAGGGCCCTCTCAAGTCCCCATCGTGGATGGAAACCGTCCAGAAATTCACGAGGGTAAACATCCCCAAATAAACCCATTTGTTCATGGGGAATAGAAATATGTAAATGTGGTAAGGAAGCCGTCCCTAGGAAAAGACATACAGCTTAAAATTTTTAAACTTTGCGGTTAAACGAGTACCCGGGGAATATTTGAAATATATTTGAATAGGAAATATTTAAAGTTTCTCTATCTTTGGAATTATCTTCGAGTTCTTTTGAGGTAAAGGCATTTATTGGCGGGACCACGATATTTAAATTTAAATTTAATTTAAAATAATTACATCGGATAGGATGCGAAGGGTGTCGGTATTTTCCAAGTGTGATGCACCTAAAGATCAGATTTTTAACAAATATTAATTAACTTACCATCCTTCATTCGTAAAATTTTTCGCAACAATTTTACCAGCTTAATTATCAACACATTTTTAGAAATTAAACTTGCATAATTATTTTTTGCACAATAGCGAAAAAAATTATTAAAAATTGTCCTGTCCTTACAATCTTTTACCCTCTATTCAAAAAAATTGCGAACCTTTTCGCGAATTTTTTTTCAAATCTATTGAAGTGTGGTGGGATAACTAGGCTACTTCGTATGGAAATAATAATTTTCCAAAAGTACAAGAAAGTCGTTAAGTTAACCAGTCTCAATTCACACCTTTATTTAAAAGAAAACGAAAATACATACAAGTTATTTCTCTACTACTAAGTTTCAATTCCTCCTACTGCTTGCTTCCCTTCTTCTCTCTCTCACTCAAATCTCTCTCCAAAATACAAACCTCGTCTCTTTTTCTCTCAACTCTGCAGATTGATTTTATGAATATTTACCTACAGACAAGGTTATTTTCGTACACATAAGCATCTACAAAATATTTAGCAAAGTCGCACAAGTAACTGTAGCCTTAAAAGTTTAACATATATGGTAGCAACCAAAATGTGAGGGAAACATTTTTAGCAAATGAGTCATTTTACATAAACGTTCTACATTTCTCTAACATAACACTTAAATGAAAGCATGTACATATATGAACATATGTATGTATATTTAAACTTGCAACCAAGACATAACTTTCTGCAAAAAAAATACAGACTGAAGTGATTTATGCGACTATAAAAATCTAGACACGGAAAAGACAAAATGCACAGCAAAATGAGACTGCAAATCTTTAAACTTGAATAAAATAACATATTGCAAGTTGCGACGAGAATGATTCATCATTTTACGACCCAACATCCCGGCCCCCATGAATCTCTGCCTGAGATTCATCATCAAGAGGTAGTAGGCAAAGCTTATGAATTGGTCTCTGCATTTCTCCTCCTTCAGTTTTGAGGGTGACAACTCTGACTAGTCCATCTGTCCCTTCGTGGGTTTTGATGACTCTGCCCATTTTCCAATGCAATGGTGGAAAATTTTCTGCTTTGATAATCACCAAATCACCAATTTTAATGGATTGCATGGGTCGAGTCCACTTAGGGCGCTGTTGTAGCCGAGAAATATGTTCATTGGTCCATCGTTTCCAAAAATCCTGGGTAATTCTTTGTAAATATTGCCAACGAGATAATTGGTTTAGTTTGGTTTCTTGCAGATTGGGTTCTGGAATTGCTAATAATGGCCTTCCAATGAGAAAATGTCCAGGTGTCAGTGCACTAAAATCATTCGGATCTGATGACATCGGGGTGAGAGGACGCGAATTGAAACACGCTTCAATTTGTGCCATCAAGGTTGTGATTTCCTCGAAAGTAAGACGAGTCTCACCTACGACGCGTTTCAAATGATATTTGACTGTTTTCACTCCTGCCTCCCAAACTCCTCCCATATGTGGAGCTCCAGGTGGATTGAAATGCCAATTGATTCCATCATTAGCTAATGTTTTAGCTAAAGTTGCATTATGAGCATCCGATGTGATTAGTCCTTTAAGTTCATGTTCAGCGCCAATGAAATTTGTCCCTTGGTCGCTGTAGATATCTGTAGGTTTGCCTCTCCGAGCAACAAACCTCTTCAGTGTTGCAATGAAAGAATCTGTGTCAAGACTAGACACAATTTCCAAGTGAATTGCTCTGGTCACCATGCAGACAAAAATGCAAAGGTATCCCTTGAATGTCACCTTTGATCTTGCTGGTATCGCTCGCAGTGTAAACGGGCCAGCATAGTCAACTCCACGTTTTTGAAATGCTGGGGAAGGTGAAACTCTTACTTCCGGCAAATTCCCCATTAACTGAGAATTTATTGCAGCTCTCTGGCGTGTACAAATTACACATTTATGAATGATGCGACGGAGAACTGTCCGCACATTGACAATCCAATATTTCTGACAAATTATTGATTGCAGCAATTGAGGACCAGCATGCAGGTTATCCAAATGAGATTCAAAAGTTCCGTCAACTTATGTTGTTGTGGGAGAAGGATTGGCCTCTTTCTATCAGGAGAAAGTTGGCTGGCATTCCTTAAGCGACCACCAACTCGAAGGGTTCCACTACTATCAACGAATGGGTTGAGTTTCAAAATGTGAGATTTAGGAGACAACATTTTATGGGATGTCAGAGCCTTGATCTCTCTTTGATAAACATCATTTTGAGCACGATGAATCCAAATCATGAGAGCATCGTTTAACTCTTGAGGTGAAAGTGGACCGCGTTCTCTCTCATTAACTGAAGAAGAGCAATTTTTGCCAAATCTCTTCATCCATGCTGTAACTGCAATCAGTTTTCGAAGTGATGAATATTTGTGAAGAAGGTCAACATCTTCACTATTTCCAATAGTATTTGTAAATGTGACTGCCTTCACTTGCTTTATTTCATGGTCATGATATGGAATAACTACGGATTGGTAGGGCAAGTCCACCTCTCCCAACCATCCTGGACCTTTCCACCATAAGGGATGATGTTGAAGTTGGTCTGGCATGATTCCCCTAGAAGCACAATCAGCAGGGTTTTCAATTCCCGGAACATGTCTCCATGAATTTGAATTCATCAACGCTTGAATTTTACTGACACGGTTGGCGACAAAAGTGTTCCAAAGATGTGGACTTGTCTTAATCCATGCCAGGACGATTGTGGAATCCGTATATGCAATAGATTCATCAAATTCCATTCTTAACTCTTCTCGGACTGAAGTCAGTAATTGGGCAAGAAGCAGGGCTCCACAAAGCTCAAGTCGTGGCAAGGACACAGATTTAATTGGTGCAACTCTTGTTCTTGCTGCTATGAGTGAGATGACCGCTGCATCGTCATTCGTCAAAATTACAGAATAAATAACAGCCGAATAAGCTCTTTCAGAAGCATCACAAAATCCAACAAGTCTTCGTGCTAAGTGGACAGAAGTTGAATTAATGCATCTGGGAATTGAAATAGAAGCCAGGTCTGTAAGGGAATCTCGAAACTTCACCCACACGTCAGCGAGTGCAGTCGGAACTGGAATGTCCCAATCCAGATTGGCCTTCCACAATTCTTGCATCATTATTTTTGCAGAAATGGTTACTGGTGCAAACCATCCTAAAGGGTCGAATAGCTTCGCTATATCTGACAATCTGTTTCTCCTCGTCAAGGGTGTCGCACCACTGCGACTCAAGTCTGACACCAGAAATTGAAAACAGTCTCTCTGGGTGTTCCACGAAATACCAAGCATCTTCACTGCTGGGTCATCCAATTCAATCAAAGTTTCAAGTTCCCGTTGCACGTCAGGAATATGATCGAGTAATTCGGGAGAATTTGAACTCCACTTGCGAAGTTCCATCCCTCCACTTGCCATCAATCCAGTCAGTTGATTATATAACTCGATGGCCTCATCCACAGTGTTGGCTCCAGACATGCAGTCATCAACATAAAAATCATTGATAGCAATTTCCGCTGCTAATGGATATTTATTTGATTCATATTCTGCAAGTGTTTGAAGAACCTTTGTTGCTTGATATGGTGCTGCTGCTGTTCCATAAGTCACCGTGGTGAGACGATAATCACGAATTGGCTCTGATGGGTGTGGTCTCCACACAATTCGCTGCAAATCCTGGTTTTCTCTGGCAACCTTGATCTGGCGATAAATTTTTGTGATATCTGCAGAGAAAGCGATAGGATGCTTCCTAAATCGCATAATAATTGTAGTCAAGGGTGGCTGGATGGTCGGTCCAACCATCATGGAATTATTCAACGAATTTCCATTGCTTGTGTATGCTGATGCATCAAACACTACCCGAAACTTGGTCGTGGTGCTTGATAATTTCAAAACAAAGTGATGAGGAATATAGCAAGTCATATTACTTGAATTTATCTCCGAATCACCAATTAATTTCATGTGACCGAGTCCCTCATAATCTGCCATGAAGCGATTATACTCCTTTCGATAATCATCATTCCTGGCAAGCCTTCGTTCAATCGCCTCCAGGCGTTTGACTGCAATATTTCTACTGGATCCTAGTGGTTGCATGGGCTCCTTCATTGGCAGCTGGACCACGAATCTTCCAGTAGAATCACGTGAATGAGTAGAAGCGAAATGCCTTTCCACTTCCTCATTTTCACTTGAAAATGGAACTGGACCTCGGACGGGTATCTCTTCCAGTTCCCAAAACTTTGCAAGTGCCCCATCCAAATTGATAACAACAGGTTTAATAAATGTGCTATATGACTGTGCATGAATCGGTCCTCCCACTGCCCACCTCAATCGAGTTTTAAAAGCCGTGAGTCCAGAGGTACTGCTGATACGACCATCAGATACCAATGAATAATAAATGTCAGCTCCCGACAAAACATCAATTCTTGATGGATTATTATAAGATGAATCAGCTAGCCCCAATGATTTGAATTCTGGAACTGGTGGATACGGTTGCATGGGAAGATTTCCGGTGATGTGAGGCACAACGTATGCATTTACCTCAAACTCATCATCTTCGGTGTGAAACAGAAGTTGGGTGGTTCCTTGAGACTGACCCACTGTTTGACCCCCGAGGCCGGACAAGGCTGCAAATTGTTTGGATTTTGGCAATCACAATCTATTTGTGGAATTGGTATTTCGTTTATTAATTTGAAACTTTTCCATAGTGACTCGCCAAGCACCAAGGATAAATTACTATTTGCAAAGGCAATTATTCAAGTTGTCCCTTCCTGGCGTTACACCCGACCTGGAAGTATAAATGGAACGGTAAAAAATTTCACAATAATTATTGTATTGCAATATATGTATACCAAGTATGTATAAGATCATACCACCTTGAACAAAAGCAAGGCCAAAAGTGCATCGAAGAGGGTCTCAACATTTACCGGTGGACCGTCCGCGAAATTTATTCCTCCACCAGTGCCAGATGATGAGCCGACTGAAATTATTCCTTTGGAAGTTATTAACAAAATCAACAGTCTTTGTCCCAAGAATTCGTCCAAAGAAATCAAACAATTATTTCTAGAAACGTTCTCACACCGGATATCATGTGTTTCAAGTTAGCCGCAGCCGCAGTTCAAGACAGCCGCAGCCGCAGGACATACAAAATAGCCGCAGCCGCAGCCGCGGAATATACAGGTTGGCCGCAGCCGCAGAAAAAAATCTCAAATTCCCTAAAAAATCTCAAATTCCCCAAAAAATCTCAAAATCCCCGAAAAATCTCAAATTCCCCAAAAAATCTCAAATTCCCCGAAACATCTCAAATTCCCCGAAACATCTCAAATACCCCCAAAAATCTCAAATTCCCCAAAAATTCTCAAATTCCCAAAAAATCTCAAATTTCCCCAAAAATCTCAAAATCCCCGAAAAATCTCAAATTCCCCGAAACATCTCAAATACCCCGAAAAATTTCAAATTCCCCGAAACATCTCAAATACCCCCAAAAATCTCAAATTCCCCAAAAATTCTCAAATTCCCAAAAAATCTCAAATTTCCCCAAAAATCTCAAAATCCCCGAAAAATCTCAAATTCCCCGAAACATCTCAAATACCCCGAAAAATTTCAAATTCCCCGAAACATCTCAAATACCCCCAAAAATCTCAAATTTCCCCAAAAATCTCAAATTCCGCAAAGAATCACAAATTTCTCAAAAAAATTTCAAAATCCTCCAAAAATCACAAATTCTCCAAACATGTCAAATTTTTCAAAAAAATATCGATTCCCAAATCATACATTTTCAACCTGAGGAATCCAAATTGGATTCCTCACAATCATCTCGTTTTTGCAAAATAACAAAAAACTTGTTACACTGAATTTTTAGGGATTTGCTAATGAAACTTCATGCTTCTGCTTGGCAAAACTGTTAGAATGGAGTTCTAATCTGAATTAAATGCCTTGAGTATGTACGTAAGAACTATTTTGGTGGTGGTGGCATTATTCAAAATATTTATGTATATTTAAGTAGGTAATGAAATACGAAGACGTAATGCTTGGGAATATTTTTGAGTAACAGGTACCTACGGGTGTATTCATACCAGTTATTAGCAATTGAAATAATCCACTAAAATTTAGCATTATTTTTCTGCATGAAATCACTAAATAAGACCATGGACAACATTTTATTAAAGGTGATGAATAAAAATTGAATTTACTAAGCAGTGGTGCTATATGTAGGTTTTAAGAAGATATAGTAGTTGTAACTTGTCTCCAATTTGCTTGAGAACAAGCATGAATGGAAATTGCTTAATTTGACATGAACAATTATTTTATTAGACAATTTTTATCAACTACATATGTGTAAATATTTACAGATTATGGGTGGCACCATCCATCTTAACGCTTAGTTATCCAACAGAAAGATAATAATAATAATAATAATAATAATAATAATAATGCATTTTGCCAAAATAGACAAAATTATTCACGGAATGGTTAAATGCATTAAATGTAATTATTACTGATGCTAAATAAAAATTTAATGCAGCGTGAAAAATAATTATTGTTATCGTGGTATATTATTATTTGTCCATTATCATAAATACCGTGCTAAGTCGATGCCCCTTGGGTGCATCGCCAATTGTGTAATTTTTTAGTGTTTCCGGGTGAAGCCCGTCATACAAATAGTAACGTCGCTTGTAATAAAAGACCGCCTTATAATGACCACCATAAAAGAAAGTAAACGCAAATAATATATACCTAACCCCTAGAATTCTTTGCTCGGTCAACACATCAAACTCTGTTGCAGAAGTTATTCCCCCTTGGGCCACCGTGTAACAAAGAAACGGACAAGGGCCTAATTCGGTCCATGAAAATGAAATTTGGACAGTTGGCCTTTTCCCTTTTTAGCCCGTGATGTCTGTCTGTCCGTCTGTCTGTCTGTCTGTCTGTCCGTCTAATGATAACTCTTTTTAAACTTATCCGATCGACTTGAAATTTTGCACACATGTATACCATGTCAAAACACAGTTCGAGTTCGAAGATGAGCCAAATCGGTCCAGTGGTTGACCGGTGGGGGCAATTTTAGAAATTTTGTCGGATATTTTGAAAAATATTAACTATGGAATCATTTTGGTATTATATTTTTGACAGAAATTTTGTCGGATATTTTTAAAGATATTAACTATGGATTTTGTTTGGTATTATATTTTTGACAGAAATTTTGTCGGATATTTTTAAAGATATTAACTATGGATTTTTTTGGTATTATATTTTTGACAAAAATTTTGTCGGATATTTTCAAAGATATTAACTATGGAATTATTTTTGGTGTTATATTTTTGACGGAAATTTTGAAGTCAGCTCAAACATAGTTTAACTATTATATAATAAACCCGGGGTCGGGCTCCGCGAAGCTGTACGATAGGTTTTGATTTGGGGGACAAGTGTCACAATTGGTATTACTAGTGGTGTTGAGGATCGTCGTAAACATGTTGGGCGACGTAATCGTTAGGTCCACCATAGGACAAGTAGACACTGATCTACTAATTAGACACTTATTGGAGCAATTATATTTTTCTTCGATGTCGACGAGAAAATCAATGGATTTGAGGAATGTTTCTTCTGAATCAAATAAGTCTCCAGTTGTTAAAGCATCACTTGTTAAGTTGGCGGATGTAGTATAATGTTTAAAACCATTAGAAATTCCATACTGAAATACTCCTCCAAATCGTAACCAATTTTCGAAATTGAAATGTATCGGAAACCTTGCACTTTCGTGCATAACATACAGCGTGCATCAGTAATATATTTAAGGATTTATAATTCTACAAAAAACCCAACCACTTGCTCGATTTTTATAAAATTTTTATAAAAATTTTTATAAAACTATCATAAGGAATTTTGAGACATGACTTGAGTTTGTGAAGCCTACTGGGAGATGGTGGTGGCATTTTCGCAAAAAAAAGCCAATTTTTACATGGGAACTCTTATCCGAATTTAACTTCGTTACAACGACATTTTAACTTTTACGTGTAAAATTTTTGGTTTCTTAACTGAAAAAATTGTAACCACGTTGAAATTCTGATAATTAATAAATTTTGAGATTTTTGGGGGATTTTGAGATTTTTTGGGGAATTTGAGATTTTTGGGGGTATTTGAGATGTTTCGGGGAATTTGAGATTTTTCAGGGATTTTGAGATTTTTTGGGGAATTTGAGATTTTTTGGGGAATTTGAGATTTTTTTCTGCGGCTGCGGCCAACTTGTATATTCCGCGGCTGCGGCTGCGGCTATTTTGTATGTCCTGCGGCTGCGGCTGTCTTGAACTGCGGCTGCGGCTAACTTGAAGCACATCCGGATATCTTTGCGAAAAAACCAAGCAAAGTCTACACTCATACTCAAATTGTACAAGAAATTTTTAGACTGCGATTTCCTAGTAAGTGTGAAGACTGGTCATGAAGTTAATCTTGTTTGATTTAGTGTTATGCTATTATTTTGAAGCTCATATTTTTAATATTCACCGCCTAACCCAATTTTGCAAATCCAACAGATCAATTACGAATTTTCCTTGATGCACGAGGATTTGTCAAGCCATTTCGTTACGACTTGGCCTTCCCTGTCTGAAAAGATAATTGAAAATGCAACTAAAATATGCAAGTCTCCTGGACTGGAAAAATTCATCTCTCTGAAGTTAGGTAATAACTTATTTATTACAGTCGGAATAAACTAGGTAATCTAATTTAAACAAAATTGTGATAGATAATTGGGATCGCAAAATTTTTGCTCTATTTTGTCTCCTCTACTTGATTCCTCCCACCGCTCAAGGGAAAGGTAGGGGGAGCTGGTCCAAAACAGATGACGCAAGAGAGCTGATCGTTTCTTATTTTAAGGTACAAATAAAAAAAATATTGAAATTGTAAAACATAAAATAATTATTTTCATCACCACAGACTGGAACCCCTCTTCCATCTATCCTTGATACTTGGAAAGACGAAAAAACCCAGCCAAACCTTGTCTGCCTTGGAAAATCGCCGAAGGACTTAACCTCGTTTTTTTATTATTTGTGATACTCAAGCCTACTACTCAAGCCCTCGATACACTCTTCAAGGCTCACTACGTTTTTTTTCACTACGGAACCGAGTACGACAAAAATCTCTCAGGAGTTTGGAAGTTCGTCCAAGTCTACATATACAAATTGGACATTGAAACGACTTCACTTCCTCGCACAGTGAAACAAATATTCACACAACTTGGAACTTGGCCAGATCAGGATGTTTAAATGCCCCGAGTGTTCGAAATATTATAATACTAGTTTAGATATTAAGGATCATCATGAAGTATGGTCATATTTATGGCGAACTAAATTTTAAAACGATTTTTTGTCCAAGCGTGTCGTGCACCATACAGTTGTCAACTTGGAGCGGCTTCTCGCGTCATCTGAAAGAACTTCATAATAATATAAATAATTTAGAAAATGAGTCAATTCAACAACAAAACGAATTCGGAATCAGGTTAGATGAGGTCACTATTGAGCCGCACAAATTCGACGAGGTAGAGATAGTGGAAGAAATCACTGTTAATTTAGGAATTAAGCTTTTCACCAATTTACTTCATAATTTTTGTTCTTCTTTATTAGCAAGTGGAGTTAATAATTCGACCGTAGATTTTATTGTGAAGGAAATGAGTTACAGCTTTTCAGAAGTTTTCAAGTTACTTTTAAATAATATAGTACGTAATGTTTGTAGTTTTTTAAGAGATAAATATGTACATTTTATAGTGTGAATAAAAAAATCTATAATTATAACCCACCTGTCTAATATTTTTCGTATAAGGTAACATTTAATACTAAAAATGTATCATGTTTAACCAAAAAAGGTAATCTCACGTTACCCGGATCGTTATCAGTGTTATTACAATAATGTAGTAAATATTACTGTGTGTGCTGCGTTATTACTATGCGGTATAGCAGATTATCCTTACCAAATGGTATCGCGCTGCTCTCATTACCACATTCTGTTCACTCGTTACCATGCGGGAGGGTCATATAGTCATTCCGCATGGTAAAGATTTTGTAATGATTTTATTTTGAGTGTACTACACAGGAATTGTATCGGTCGTTTGAGTCTGTGGTCCTGGAGGACAATTTTAGAGCGGATGATCAGGCTTATCTCAACGTTTTGAGAAATTTCAGGTACAAAAATAGTTGAAAAAACATGCAAAATTAGATTTTCAATTGTGTACATTTTTAGATTCAAGAGAGTCACTGAGGCTGACATATCCACTCTTTCCAGCCGATCAATAAAGCTTGTGTCCCCAGAGGAGAGGGTTGGTTTTTTGGATGCTGCCGTGGTTAGTTGTTACCACTTAAAACTTTATCTGAATTTAATATTCATATCCTTATCCCATAGATATTCCCAACCAATGAGGAGTGCGATTCTTATGCAAGAAGAAAAATTCGCAAGCTTCAGGTTCCTGTTCTGAGACTAGCGCCGGTGAACGCGGCGTCAACAGTTAACGACCTACTTGTGTATGAAGGTGCAAAGGTGCAAATTATTACCAACATTTCTGTTAGAGCAGGTAATTAAATGTTGTACCTATATAGCGCACCACACAATATTAATGTTGTTTTACAATTGTAGGTTTAACAAATGAATGTCTTGCGCGAATAATTCGTTCAGTTTTTTTCAAGCAAAAAACTTACCCAGACTTTATTATTTTGCAAGTGGAAGGGTGGACAGGTCCAACAATTTTTGGCGGACTGCCAGTCAAGGTGCAATACATATACCAAAATCATCAAAAGCAGTTCCCAATTAAACAGGCGATTGGCCAAACTTTACATAAAAACCAGGTATGTACATTTAATATGACTAAATTATGCAATTTTCAATGTGTGTGAGAAGAAGTACTATGCACAATTATTATGTAACAGGGAAAGACGCTAAACAAACTCATTTTCAACTTTACGGCAATTGAGAGATTCCCAAATTACAGCTATACCGGTATGCAAAAAGTCTCGACACATTTTAAACTACAAACTTTTAAACTATAAAAAATGTTTATGTGTCACAGGCCTATCCAGAGTTAGAAATCTGCAAGACCTTTTGATTGGCAACAACTTCTTGCCACTCACTCGGTTCAGGGGCTGCCAAGATTTTCAACGGGGGTTTGACATACAAATCCAAGAGTTGAGGCGTTTAGGTTTCAACATTGATCCCAACACATCAACACTCACAGACGACGACACCTCTAATTAATTATGATTTGCGACCTTTGCGACAGGCTCCGTCTGCATGCACAGCACAAGATTTCGATTCTGAATGGAAAACTACAACAAAACACCAGTACTATTATTACACTTAAAGAATTAGTTGATATTATCAAACTCCGTGAAACGGTCCTGTGCCCCCCTAATTATTCCGAGCAAAATTTGGAAACGGCACAAATGCTTTTTGAGCTTTGTGGGGCATTCCAGAACAATAATTCAGTTAACTCTGTAGCTTTTCGAATTCTAATTAATACTCATGTCCTGAGACATGTTTATACATTTCCTAATCCATTGGCAGACAGGTTGAAGGAGATGGGCTTTAGTTTTGGATCCACATTTAAAATTTTGGAGTAATCAGGTATTGTTAAAATGTCGTGCTGTGAAACGTGTCAAACATTTCTCTTGGTGGCAGAATATCCACTCGGCGAACTGAACAAAAAAGTGTGCAGCGCTGCTGTAAACCTTTCACAATCAATTGTTCCTTTAGTGAAAGAAATTGTGGTTGGAGAGTTTATTAAATGCAGTGCCCGAGCAGACAATACATTTTATCAACACATTAGTGGATTTAACGTGAGCGCATTGAGCGAAATAATTTGTCATCCTACCGAAGTCAACCAAGCAGCGTTCAAAGAACTTGTAAACACGGGATCATTATCATTGCGATACAAAATCCCTCAGCCAATGTGTGATATTTTAATAGACATTGGAATCAATGTTGGTGAACCCACTTGCAGTTTTAGTAAATAATTGGGAATAATGATGTATCCTTCCCCAACATAAGTGTGACCCGCACTGCGGATCGTAGTGCAGCGAGGAGGATGGGTCGCCAAATAATTTGCGGGTGGAATAACTGCAACTTTTCATGGTATTCAGTTCAATATTAAATATTACATGATATGTTTCATGTATGTGATATGTACAAAATTGCATTTCTAATTTGTTCTTTTTTAAATTATAGTGGGAGGCTTACGACAATCATGCGTCGATTGTCCACTCGTGCACAACATGCCGTAGAATGTTTGCCAACTTACAAGACCCTTATGAGTGCGTGGCCGTTCCCAATCAAGAGGGAGGAGGAATTATTCCACCCGACTTTGACTCGCGTGGTTTTACCCACGTATTTGGCCTGCATGACGACACTACTGCATGGTTCATTTATGAATTTAATAGACCGTTTGGAACGGTTGCAATAGCCTTTGAGACAATTTTTCAAAATATTTCTGATCTTTTGAAGGATCTTGTAAAGATTTATTTAGGCATTAAGGTTAGATTTACACTAAATTGCACAATAGCACATTTAGAGAGATTAGAGAGTAAGACGGTTCCCTTCTTTACCCCTTTTATAACACTACTTCAAGCCTCAGCTCCTTTGGTGGAGCAGGTAATCGTGACCGCAGCCAATTATATTACTGCGTCACTAAATGCGTACTCCAGTCATGGTATGAAACTCTCAATAGAATAATAATCGAACATAAAGTACTAAAAATTATTATTATTATTTAATCCTAGGTTCCATGTGGGCTCTAGATGGAATCCACTATTTGCAAGTAGAATCACTACAATTCTTGTCGAAACGTGGGGGAAAATATATCCCCACTCCGCAGCATCTTTCACGGAAAGGTATAATAAATATACGCACAAACAGCTCCTGCTTCGCCATGTCGGTAGCAGCCAGTTTATTTTTGGACCGTATAAGACTGGAGGAAGCCCCAGACCTGGAATACGATCAACTTCCTGGAAATCAGAAACGACGCCATCGGCACAAGTGGACAGATCACGAAAGTTATATGCAAATAATACAAACTCTCCAGGATGAGGGTTCTGTACGCTTTACAGAGTTCATCATTCCGTTTCAAGAAGCCTATTACCAGTTACCAGTTGGGCAGAAAATAATTGTAAATGTTCTAAAACACAGTGCCGGTCAACTGCACATGCCAGAGGAATATGACGTTGAAGCGTTGGGCGACGAGCTTGTAAACAAGCTTGCTGCTGAAGGAATAAATATTGGATTCTTGCTGAATGACGACAACCTGGTGGAAATACGGCTAAAAACTTTGGGAGCAAAGTTTAAACTTTCAACACACCTAAACCAGCATTTAAACCTGGAGGATAACTTTGAATTTACAGAGGATACCACCGAATTTAACGTACCAACAATTACCATTCCAAGTGATGATCCAGCGCCAGACTCTCTGCCGATCCCTAATGCGGCGGCACCTGCCCGATTTGCCCATGTCGTCGTTGATATTATTGAAAGTCAGCGATTTGGTCAAAACGTTAGGAAGGTGATACCCACATTTTCCAGATCGGACATAAAAGGGCGGCGTGAAATCGTTTTTGATTCAGTACAGTACTTGCCAGTGACGTGTAAAGAGCACAAGTCCATGCATGTACAGATTTGTGAAACCTTTACTCCATTAACACCCCCGTCATCACAACCAACGGTGGCGGTGCTTCATTTTAGACGACAAAAAATTTAATGACTTATATTAGAAGGGTCAAATGTGCAGAAAATCACAAGTGCTATATTGATACATTACCAAGTAAAATGGATCAAGTTGGGGGCGAGCTGTTGCCATTTTCTTCATCCGGAGGAGTGACTAGGCCCAAAAAACGTTCCAGAAATTTATATAAATACCAGTTTGGAATGGGAAATGTCCTCAGTGCACCAGGTTGCATTCAGAAAGGAGGTGGCGGACGACGAAAAGTGGCAAGAAAACCTAGCGCTCCAATTAAAAACTTGATTGCGAGCAGCTCCCCAGCGGTGAAGAGAACGTCGTCAAAAGCCAAACCAAGGAAAAAAACCAAGCCATCAATTAGAAAAAGACCAGTAACCCGATCAAGTGCAAAATCAAAGGCAAAGAAAAAGAAACCTACACAGAAGAGGTCAAGTCCTGTTAAAAGAAGCTGTGCCCCTGTCCAAAACCAAAGAGGAAGCCTCGCTGCTAAAATGGAGAATCAGGAGCTACCATACACTGGGAGTGATAAGCAATTCGTAAAAGTCTGGACCTCTTTTCCCTATGGCAGACTGACGTGAGCACAGTTGATGAGCACTACATTCCGTGTCATAGCTTATCAACATTCAAGGACGACTGGCAACTACTCATCGAGTCTGAAATTCCACGGAGCGAACACTACTACATTTCATTAGCGGATAGTTATATTTATGCATTTGTGCAACGTAACGTGTATACTGATCATTCAATAATTTAAGAATGGACACTGATACTATCTACTGCTGCCTCAACTACCTACTGAAGGACTTGAACGTACAGAATTTCAATGTTGTAGCTTCAGATCAAATATCAAGCGTGGATTTTGAGAAAACTCCGTCTGCAATTTGTATTAACAGTGACCCCAGGTATGTAATAGGGCGTTTCTACTAAAAATCATGTGTGGCAGCATTAAATGTTTTATTATTTGGTTAGCTACAAAAATGGACAGCACTGAACCGGTCTATATACATACGTTGATGGACACGAAATTGTTTCAGACTTTTGGTGCAGTTATGGAAAGTCATATTCTCATTACGGCTATCACTTCCCACAAAACGTTCGTAATAGCAACACTAAAAGTTTGCAGTCTGTAAACAGTAATTTCTGCAGCCTTTACGTCTTCTACTTCTTGATCAAGCGTGCGTCTTGGTACAGTCTTGCAGACATTGTGAAGCAGTTTGGAGCCTCTCACGAGGTCAACGATTAAATTGTTTTAAGATTCTACAGAAACATTCGTTTTTTAAAGTCTACAAATAGTAGTAATGGCAGAGCATTACAGAGTTGTTGCACTCGACTGTCTTCTAAATTTTAAAATGTATTTCTTAATGTGTGTATTAATTCCTTTCGTTTCCGCATATAAGAACACTACATTCAGTGATGAATGGTGCAAGAATTGCACCCAATATGGAAATCAAACCTTTTTCAAGTTTATTACATTCACATGGGCGCCCCCACAATATCTATGCTCTCCATACCCTGGCCTGAACAACAAATTTGGAACAATTGTGGACTTTAGGTATGTGTGTATTGTATTCCAATTTTAAATTCAACCTATTTAATTTCTGAATATTTATATTTCTCCAAGTTGTGACACTAGAGATTGCACCGCAATTGATGTCCGTCCCGTAACGAGGTTTGCTGGTCACTAAAATACACTCTGTCAACAACCATTTTCGGGGAATGGGAAATTGGACCATCAATTATTATTTTTTCTAGGATTAATTGCATTTTTTTCAGTCTCGACTTTTATAAAAATGTATTTTGTTAAACCAAATAACCCAGTTGGCACCGGTAGAGAAAGTCAACGTGAAGAATTAATCAGATTATAGATAATAAGCAAAATACTGCATGATAATTATTTGATTTAATTTTGAGCAAATACCTCAAAACTAATTTAAACGTAATAGATGTATCATTAAAATTTGTCCACATATTTATATGTAATTATTACAATAGCAAAAAGTGAATAAAGTAAAGTTTTGTTTGCTCAATAATAATGAAATGCACAAATTTCATTTTCATACACCGATTTGCCATAAAGCATGTAAACATTTTGTAACAAGAAGAGATGCATTTTACCCAGTTTCCTTGAAGGACAGGTACTATTATGACAATACCTTCACTGTATCATCATCATCATCATCATTTCCACCAAACCCAAATCTTCCTACTTTCCGAGCAGTCATCCTCCCACAAAAATAATAACTATAATAAATATAATGGATCGCTGCTCCTCCCTAATTGACTGCAGGGTTTGTGCCAAGACCTGTTTTTGGACGATGACCACGTCCTCAACGACAAAGTGTTTCGCCGAGCGGTCGGCCCCAAATGGGGAATACTTGTACCTGGTGTTTCCGGGACAAGATGACTTTTGCCCCCAGCAAGTCCCTCTGCAAGCAGAGTCGGGGATAGATTTTTGGATTGGGGTGACCATAATTGATATGTGGTGGGTGTGACACAATAATAATAATAATAATAATTCGTTGAAAGCTCGCCATTATTAATAATATCAAGTTATATCCCCCAAGAACCGTAGACATGATAATAATAATTTCATGCAACCTTTTTTTGCACATTTTTGCAGCAATGGGCTGTTTGGTCTTGGGCCTCACGTTCGGTTTTCTTGTTGGAAACCCCACCCAAAGAATGAGGATGAGGGCCCTGTGGGGTGTTTTAAGGGGGTTCTGGCGTAGAGTACGCCAGTGGAATCCTCTTCAGAATTTGAGGGCGACCACCAATCCCCTAAATCGCCTGTTGAGATGGTGGAGGAGTCAGCCAGTCGCTGATGTCGAAATGGACATGGTCGTACTTACGGCCAACCAGCCCTCCTCCTCCTCATCTAGTTTTGCCACCGCCACCACCACACTACACACTCCCCCCCAGGAACCTTGCCCACGTTGGGATTGAAATCCCCCTGGTTGAAGTCCCGGTGGAGTTGAACACACCTTCTTCTTCCTCATCCTCCTCTTCCTCTGTCGCCGACTTCCGCACCCCCACCAACACTCGGCCGTCCTCTCCTCCTGCACTACAAACTGTCCAAGTGGACATTCATCCACCCCCAAGTTCTCTGGCAGAGGAGACTACTCCTCCTCTTCTGCTCCCACCTGGAGATCCCGAGCCACCCCGAGCCGACCCACCAGACGACCTCTCAATCCACGGAAGTCCGCCTGGTGGGTTCTACATACATATTTATTAAGTATGATTATGATGATGATGATGATAATTTCATAGCTCTGCTTATTTAAATGTTACAAATATGTAAATAAGAAAAACTACTAATAATAAATTACAACTAAATTAGATGAATATGGAATCAACCTTCTTCGTCATCTAAGACATCTGCACAGCAGGACGCGTAACAATCAACGCAAACTTGTAATCCTAATCTTGCATGCCTATTCTCACGAAATCAATATCATGGGACTGGATTACAAATTTTTCAACCTCAATTTTTAATCTCAAAGCTCAAGAACAATAATTTCATAGCTCTTCTCACTTGCAAATACACATGCAAATAAGAAATCAGAATTTTGAAACTAATCTCGATTAATTAATTTTAATCTATGCCATCAGGTGATATTAAATTATCATGATTTAATTTATCTCTGTAGTCAATTTAATCTTATAATGTTAATCTCAAGGGCTGAAATCTCCAGGGCTTAATCTTAATTTTAAACTTTAATCTCAAAAATCAATAAATTCCCAGCCCTGTATAAAAATTCCAGACCATTTCTGCAAAACTTTTTATGCTGGCCATTCTGATTCCTCTGTAATTTGAGATACGTCAAAATTGTAACACTCTTTCTCCAACCGCTCGAGTTCTTGTGGGGTGATGGAGGGATGATATTTCCGGATAAATTCCTCCGCGGTCAAGCTTGCGTCCTCGCCAAAATTAAATATGATGCGAGTGCAGCCTATAATTATAAAACGTGGACATGTTAAAAAAGTTATTGAAGGAATGGAATTACACTAGTTCAATAGTTCTGGTAGTTCAATTTATTCTAACCATTTTTAAGCTGGCTGCCACAGTTTGCTGGGTAATCCTCATCCTTGGAAAGTAGGGGATAGAGATGTTTGATTTTTATTGTTCTGATAATGGACGACTCCATGATCGCGGCCTTTTCTTGCCTCCATGGCTCGGTTATTTTTTTATACACTTGAACCTCTGGAGTATTTTCGGCAGAGGTTTAAGCTCTTTTCACTATCCAGTGAATTATAAAACCAGAACGTATTTCGGCTTCGATTTTCTTGGCTAAGGGCCGATGTGACCGCTTTAATTATCTTCGCCAATTCTGCTGTGTCGAGGCCTGAACTAAAAATAATGGCTGTATTCTCCACTATAGTGTGTGGCTCGAGTGTAAAATGTGTAATGTTTTATTTTTCGCTTATTTTTGCACTTTATATGCAATCTGATGTATATGTGTATCACTGATATGTAATTTGAGTTATTTGTATAGTCAGCCAAAGATTGCCCTGCCCAATTCTTCACAGAGATGAGTATGTGTTCACTAGACCATATTTCCTTATCACAATTATACAAGGATTCACCCCAATTAAAATGTTCAGGTTAATAATTTTAATTTGTACATACTGTGGAATCACAGGTGCATGCAATTTATCAAACGTTGATTGCATCGCCTGTGTTTAACGAACCGATACATCCTGCGTATTTGCTATACTCGATACGGTTGGGCCCACTTGTATAGCAAAAGCAAAGTCTGTGGAAAAGCATGTGAATATTGTGTATAGAAATGAAAGAAGGTGCAACCAGTACAAGAAAGGTATTATAATTATTAAATATTTGAGATCATGCATGTACAAATGCTCATTGCAAAGTACATTTCCATCTAATTTCAGACTTGGCTGCAAATAAAATACTCTTGCCTCAAAGTTCTGTACATCAGAATCCTGTTGAGCAAAACAAGTTGAATTCCGTTTTTGGAATCCCTCAACCGGAAATGAACACTGTAATAACAAAAGAGGAGGAGACAGCAACCCCGCCACCAGCAGTGGACGCGACCAAAGTAGCATCACGTCCTCCTCCTCTTCTTGCACCAACAACGGATGAAACGTTAACAGTAATTCCATTCGCGAGAAATGCTAGGGAGATGCATGAAATCCGTCCAACCACCACCACCCCTCCACACCCGTCGACCATAGTGACCGCGGCTGACTATTCGTCATCCATTATCTCAGAAAATATATTAATAATTACATCAACGACGACAGAGATGACAACAACAACATCATCTCCCTCTTCCACAACAACAGCAATCACTCCCATTGTTATCCCCTCGTATGCCAATATGACGTTAAACAACACGTATCCCCCTGTATTGACAAAAATTACAACTTCCACCATTCCCTCACTTGATGATACGATTGCGAAAATATTAAGTAGTTTGCAGAACGGCAGATCCTCACATACCAAGGTGAGATGCACTCTCGACCCGATGTAAGCAACATGCTCATAATAATTTTTTAATCCGTAGGAGAGCTTGGATGAAAAACTTGCAAGGAGCTTGTGTCGAACAAAGCAACTCCTCAAGAAAACCAACGATCCGGGACTGCAAGTATTATATAATGAAATTCCTGTAATCCCAGGTAAAATTTGCAATGAGTTGGCACTTCATAGACGCAATATTTGCAATATGAAGCCGCCCAAGGAACGGTGTGGTGGACGTCACCTTTATGAATAAATTAATCGATGCTCAAAAGAAGTTGGTCGCATTGTCATAATTGTGAAATTATCATCGTATCCACGTACACACAATGCATTACAAATCAGGAGCACTCATCCATGCGCCCACATCCGGTCAACCTCTCTCACACTCGGCAGCACATTTTAATGCACATAAATACATACCCATCCATATATTAGTAATATTTACAATGCTATAAAGATAGGCGCATCAATGACGTTTTTGAACGCAAACAATGGTGGAAAAAAGACTACTAGCACATGAACAGGATCAATTTTAAGATAAGGCACTTAAAGTGCGTGGGACTGGCCAACCCGAACAAAGTCAGACACTCAAATTCCGTGCTGACCCTGTGGGCGCAGGGACCACACCCCTTCGCGACCGATGTCGCGGGATTTTCCGTCCTCCACGGGTTGAAAAAAGGGTTGAAAAAAAGGGGGGGGGAATCCACAAGGAAAATCGTGGCCTTAGCAACCGGCTCCGTTGTTAGGGAAGTCGGGGGCGAACTGCCACTTGTTGAATGGATGGGCCACCAAAATCCCAGAAAAAACCCCCCTCGAAGCAGGTCCACCCCCACAAAAACACTTTCACTACACCAAGTGGGTCTAGGTGGGTGGGGGGGAGTCCACCCCGGTCACAGTAGTAGTATTATAGACAGTTTAATGGCCTGGAGAAAGTCGTGGAGAAAGCACAACCATACAAATGGGTATATTGAGACAAGTTGAGACATAGTGAGTTGGTTGATACTGTTGCTGGGATATTGAGACAAGTGGTGATGACGATACATCATACTAAATTTGTATTGCGGCATATCCTATTACATATGCAGGCTATGTATACTGAACAAAACCCCTCTCTCTTGATCGAGAGATAAAAAAAGCTGCTATTTGTTAAAGTCATTTGACCTCGTCTCTTTATTGTGTGATGGGAGAAACACTACACATGTACATATGTACTGCACATAGCGTCTAAAGGCGCTTTATTTATGTAATATGTGAATGACGATGGTGAAGTGCGTAGAAATAACGTCCTTTTATACTATTCTTTAACAAGGCCATCCCCTCATTCCAGGAAGTATGTGCGCTGGTATGCATACGTATGTATGTACATTATTATGAAAGTCTGTGGTTTGTCAATCAACCTCAATGAGTATTGTTTTTCTTCGAGTCATTTAGATTGACATGATTTTATGCCACAATTACGACAATCAGTCATGTTTGCGTAATGTGCAGATTTCACGTCCTTCCGTGAATAAAATGGAAAGACACTTGTGCAAATAGGAAGGGGCAATTCATGATTTATTTTTTACTGGTATGTCCTAATTGTAAAACCGCATAATTGCTATTAAATATGTTGAGACCAGACGCGGAAATCTATTAAACAAACATTCAATCCTCTCACGCATATATGCATGTGTGAATGGGCATATGAGAATTCATATGCAGACCGGGTGTGGGTTTGCATTTAGAAATAATGGGAACTTTGGGAATGCGGAAATGCCCCAGAAATTTGCGGTGAGAGGGGCATGTGGGTATAAAAGAGAGAACTTTGTGAGTCACAAATCGCACTGAGATGAAGTCTCTGTAGAAAGATGGTTAGGTTAACTACAGAAATTTTATAAAGGTGGAAAAATCTAAAGTTTCTCTACATGGCCAGTGTGGCCTTACTGCGCTGGAGCGATGGTGCGATGGAGCAACTAATTGATTGCCGACTCAGATTTGGCTCGTCTCTAATTATTTCCGGGCCTTCTGGAAGTGGGAAGACACAGCTTTTGATCCGTTGTCTCTACCCAGATAACCAAGAGGCGGTTTTTGGAGAGAAAATCAAAGAAAATATTTTTCATTTTCACAATTTGGCAGCCTGCGTATGATACTTTGAAGTTACAGCATCCAGAGGTAGTGTTTTTACAGACTTTCTCAGATATCCCCGCTGATCTGACCGAAAAGCATGTAGTAGTTTGGGACGACTGCTTTTTAAGGTTTAAAACAGATAAAAAAGCTATAATTTATTTATAATTTATTTATTTAATGAATTAATTTATTTAATTATAATTTATAACTATAAAAAGCTATTATATACTGTAAGATGACCTGCACATAGGTAATCCAACTTGACCCGGTCTTGTAACGCATTTCGCTGGATGCTGCGTATTTATTAGTACTACTAATGGTTTCCATAAATGTTTAAAGTCCAGGTCGACCGTATCGAGTTGAATTGAAGATACCCCGATTAATACTTGACTGCATAGAAAGCAAGCATAGCTAATTGAAGGTTTATAATACAGGTTGTCATTATTTTTGTCAAACTGTATTTCGATAACAAATACTCTAGCATTAGATTTTTGCCATCCCATTCGAATTTAAATGTATTGTTTGAACTTAAGGAATTTGTGACAATAAGAACAAGTGCATTGAATTTTGAACTAATAGAGTGTTACTTATTTTCCTTTCATTGACTGATTGTGACTCATTTTGTGAAAGATCGACTAATAATATATGGCAATATTGTAAAAACCTGTCAGAGACTGAGCTAGAGTGACGGCATTGTTCTTTTTGATAATTCTCAACTTTGAAGATGAGATATATGAAGTTAGGGGAAAGTATATCGTTTGTAAAATTACTACTCGGCATGGATAAATTACTTCCACTTGTTACATGTAGATTTAGGGTACAATTATTTCCGTTTTGTTGGTGAAAAATTGAACTACAATGTAATTCCTTAGAATAGAGGAGTAGAGTGTAGAAGGTTACTTGAGATTTGAAAAGATTCAGCATTATTGCATAAATTGATACCTGGAGATTTTTGGGTAAATACTTTGGAGGACCAAAGGCGAAAAGCTACATATTTATAACGTACGCGTAAATATATCTGAAGAATTAGATTCCTAAGAGGGGATTTCTGTAGGGCATAAAATCAAGGAAATATTTAGGCTATGTAATTGTGAAATCGCTATAAAAGTTTTTTTAAATAATTGTAGGTCTCGCCAATGTATGAGAAACGATCACTTTAAAGTTTGAAGGTTGAAGGACTTTAAAGTTTTGTCAGATGTATGTGTTCAGTAAATTGCAACACGAAATTGGTGACTACAAGTTTTTATAGACATAAGTAATTTACATACTACAGAGGTTGAGCCAGTAACATTGTCGCTCTTATAAACCTAGATTTTGTGGGCAAAGGACATTTTAGTTAATATTTTTGACATTCTCATCGTGTTCCGCATCCATTTTTGATATAGAAAGAAGCTGTCGTTTCCAAGAATCTCACTATTTAATGTAAATTCCAGGGGATTCTTTTCTTCTCTCTTGATGAATTAATTTGCAAAACACATAAATAAATTTTACCCTCATTCTTTAGAACGCCATTCTTCTGTTAGAAATTATACAGAAACACGGTGAATGCAGGACGCAGAAAGTATGTATTTACCTGAGATACATTCTATTTCGAATATTTTTAAAAACTGGATGAGTTCTGGGTGGTGAGACGCTAGGTCCTGGAGAACGCGGCTATGGATCACTATGAATTGGTGCCTAGTGGGTCTCACCACAGTCGAGCATTTCAATATTTTCTTCCGAAATCAGTTATAAAGTATTGCATACATATTACGTAACATTTATCTTCAAAACTTTTGAGAATCGAACAAGAGGGAGTATTCCACGACCACTTATTACACCAACTACCACATGCGCGACAGACAACTTTTCCAATTTTTTACTAATGTAGTACTTCATCTTGCTTCGAGGCAATGAAATGTGATTTCTTCATTCCTTTTTGCATTTCCGATGAATAGAAATATCTCTTACAATGTGACAAAAAATTGGGATCTGTTTCCGGCAAGGTGACCCCGGTACATCTTTCGAGTTGTTGTCTTTTGGATTTCTTTAAACGAGGTTTAGGAGCGTGCACTTTGGACCGTTTAAAGACCTTCGAACCTACATTATGTTTAATAAAAAGGCCTATCGTCCTTCAGGAGCCCTAATACTTCCTTGTAAGTTGAAGTTACATCGCCCGATATTTTTATATAACATCACGGTCAATTTTTTTGTTGAGCGTCGGTTTTCTCACTTTTTGGGGGTTTGAGTTAAACGCCTGTGGCAAAGTCATTTCTATTGTTTACTTACTTTTTGTTGTGGATTTTTTATTCTAATAAATGTAGGCATGAAGATTAAAATTTTTGAAAGTCTGAGTGGATCCACTAATTTTTTAGGTGCAATTCCTGCTGTGCAAAGTGCTTTCGCAGCATTTTCCACTTCGGGGTCAGTTTTCCGCACCATTTCGAAATATTTTTAATTCGAATAAATTTTATGATGTCGGTATTGAGTTTGTTTACAGGGTAATTCATAAATTTTGCGGCTAGCTAAAGTGCGTAATTAGTAATGAGACACGGACTAGAGCGACCATGTTAGTGCCTCAACCCGTAAAGGCGAGAGAAGATTATAAGACCACTTTCTGGACCTTACCTGACCTTAGACGCGATACTTTTGAATATCCCCAATTTGTTTAAACTACTCCCCATGCATCTGGCCAGTTGTGTGAAGACGTTTTTTACAGACCAAAAATAGCTCATGGCACTTTTGAGAAGTGATTGTCCAAAACCCGTGTCGAACAAGTTTCCAGAACGCATTAATTTTGGAGATGCCTATTAGAAAATGTTTTGCTGTATGAAACCAAATTCAAATAAAATCATGGGGGATGTATCAATAGATAGTACATGTATTTGGGTATTCTCGATATTTTTTGTGGATCTCTTTGACTTCTGGTCTTGGGGCCACAACTAGCAAGAAGAAGCAGTATTAAATATTTATGTGCCCAATTGCGCGACCATTTTATTGTGGTGGGATTAAACCCTTCAAATTCAACGTCAAACAACGGTTGAAATAGATCACCCCCGTATATTTAAAATTTATTTTGAGTTTCGGGGTATTTTAATAGGTGGGGGCAACCCATAGCCTGATTTTCTGGCGCCAACAATAATTGTTTCCGAAAACTTTTCACATCTCGGCTACACAAATTTCGTTGGCCTTTCCAGTTCCCTTGAATAGCATATCATCCAAGTCCTGGTAGCATCTGATAAATAAACTTATGCTACGTAGAATATGGTCACAAATTCTCGCATACCAACTAATATGAACGGCTTAAACGACGCCTACCGTTTGTGATCATATTTGCCCAATTTTAAAATTTGAGGGGGTGAAAAGAATATTTGTAGTGAACTTTTTACTTTAATTTTTTTTAGTTTAGTAACGATAACGTATGTACGATAGAAATTCAGCTTCTTAGCGATTTTACACTGCCTGGGTTAGGTTTACAATGCACTTTATTGATTTATCTAATCTATTGCTGTTTTGAAGAATTTTCTTTTCGGCTGGTTATTATGTGTCTGTTAAAGTCCATTAATTTCTGAAGGTGTCATGTTTGTAATATACTTTATTGTGTAACTGAATGAATCCAAAATTAGGTCGATTTCACTCAATGAATGTGCTTTTTTGTCCAACGAAATCGTGAAAAACCATTGGAAACTATAAAATGAGACGCCTCCAATACTACATTTATTTTGGGACCAAATTGTAAGCGAAATATTTCGACGAGGGGAATATAAGTATGTAGCAACTGACTTAGTGAACATGTTTATGTAATGTCAGTTTAATAGGTAAGGTGGTTCCAGAAATACAGGGTTGTTAATGTAGGTCCTATAATGTCATATCGCCTTTTGTAACAGCTTTGTTTTTTTATGATTGTGAAACTCGCAATGAATATCATAAAATGCGATGATATGTGCTTTTGTGTCAACTGATTTCCACAAAGCGTTCGACCCAATCCTTATTACTTGAAAATAGTTCAAACTTTATACTTATAAAGGGTGTAATATTCCAAGGGTCCCATTTTTCCTGGGAAAAGTAAATGGTTCATTAGAGACAACTGCGACTAACACAAAAAAGAACTTTTCCTTTAAACACACCTTATAGTCTTAACTAGGCTATAGCCCGTGTAGAAAATGGGTAACAGTTTACAGTGTAAGGTCTGTCAGTCCATCGATACAATACATGACTCAGACTGGGCTGCAAATATCGTTTTGCCAGTTGTATTGTCTTGCCATGGGAGGATGGTTGGCAAGACGAATGGCAACCCTACTTGTTACGGCGCCGGTCACTATAGCTCAGTTTTCAAAACGTATGGTTAGGTTAGGTTAGGTTTGCATCCGAACGGCCCGTAAAGTTTACGCGAACTGATGACTTAATGACGAAGTAATAATGTCCCTCTTTTCACGTTGTACAACTTGTTGCAGAAATAAGGCCAATAAAGTCGCAGAATCAGCGCACTTTAGCTAAATTAACTGGTTTTATTCAAGCACACTACTTACTACAGTTCAACAATGAAAAAAGGAACTAATTGCTACTTAAATTTGATTCCTAACTAATTTATTTGAAGAACACTTTCATTAGTGGCCGTCTTCTCTCGTGTCTAACAGTGGAATGGAGGTAGCACACTCTCTCCCTTGTCGTTCTCACTACGCGTCTCCTTTCAAACCCTCCTTCTTCAAACTACGGGGTGAGATGACACACTGCACAGTGGACCGCACTTACTGACCACACTATGCGCCACACCTATGGACCACACTAGATTTACTTAACTTTAAACTTATATAACTAATTTTGTATTGGACAGATTTCCCTAATTATTTTTGCTACATACACACAAGGTCCTAAACTACAATATCCACTATCATTTGACCAAGAGCTATTCTTAGTTTGGCCTACAAATATAATTAAACTTATCACTACGGGATTTGACACATTAACAAACTTTAAACTTAAATTACAAACTTTGTATTTGATAGATTTTTCTGATAATTTTACCAAATATATACAACACCATAGGCTACAATATGTGCTATCATTTGACGAAGAGCAATCTTTGGTTTTCTAAAAATTATTAAACTTAACGCTACTCATGAAAATTGAACTTAACACTCCTCACTCTGTAACACTACTATTAATTACTAGGTCAATTATCACGCATATTTATGTAGCTGCATATCATCGTACTAATTCTGAATCAACCTAAGTGCACTGGATACTGAATTCCGAAACAACATATTTACCTTGAATGTTTTAAATTATTCAGGTTGATGCAGAATTAGTAAGAGAAATACATAATAATATATGCATATGTAATGTACATACTGCAATTATTCGTATTCAGGACATCACCCACTCGATTATAGAAATAACACTATTTACAAAATTTGTTGAAGACTATTTATTACGAAATAATTGAAATCTCTATCAAATATATTTGATAGAGATTTCAATGGTGTTAAATAATGGTGTTAATGGTGTTAAATATATCCAAATCGGATCCTAAGAAGGGTAACATGAATCTGGGGGTTGGTTCCTCAGTTGATGGGGAATATTTTGGTAGGCGCAATTTGAGTTTCATAGTTGAAATTCTTCTAAAAATTAGACTGGATGGGTAGCTATTTTTCTTAAGAACATTTGTAATGTGAGATAATACAGATGGAAATGAATCTTTGACAGATAATTTCATAGCTCGGTAACAGAGAGCGTCAATGACTGAGACTTTGTGGGACATATGATGAAGTGAAATTGAGGTACTTATCTATGCGTCTTCTTTCTGTACACCTTGTGGCCAAAAGTGTTGCCACATTTTCTGTAGATTTGGAAATCCAGAAATGGGAGTTGACCATTAGATTCCTCCTCAATAGTGAATTGGATTTTGGGATGGAAGTTGTTCAGTTTTTGGAGGATGATATCTTTTTTGTTTTCTTTTATAAGTAAGAATGTGTCATCACATATGTTTCCAAAAGTAGAAAAACGGGTCCTTGTATACAATGGTGTTTTCAGGATTTTCTTGGCACAGGTTGGCCAAAGGTGGAGATAATGGGGATCCCATCGGTACGACTGGTGTATTGTCTGCCTTACCGGGAATTGTTTTTGGTTGTGAGCTATCTTGCCCTTGGTAATGGTTACAAAGTAGTTGTCGAATAAATTATTTGTATTGTTCGCACTGAAGTTGAATATCAATCTAACTATTAAAACATATGCTCTGTTACGAGTACAAATCAGAATGCCTGAAATGATTAAGAGATTACAAATAAATACGTTAGCAAGTCTTGAAGAATAAGTAACATGTTTAGCATTGCCCCATTTTATATTTTGGACACTTTTGGCCATTGTGGGCATTTCGGACGCTCAACGGCGTTGAGTTATAAAGTCATAGTCAGCCTGTACAAATTCTGCTTGTCAATTACTACTCATTGAATGTATGAAGCCACAACCCATTACGAGGTCATAGTAAATTTGTAAAGTAAACTTAAACATCCTGCCATGCTTGTGCTGGTGTACTGTAGTAGCCATGAAACGTACATACGAAAATAGACCAATTACATTTCTTATTGCATAAATAGGACCACATATTTTCACTTATCGTTACTCATGTGCAACCCATTGTTAAGAGAGGTGATCATTTTTAATTATGCGTAAAGACCACCCACAACAATCACGCGTGCTTGGGTAGGTGAAATGACTAGCTTCCAATTCAAACAACAGGTAACGAACTTAATTTTAATGGGTAGTATGCCTTGTTTACTCGCTTTCAATTCGATATTAAATTAACTCTAATGGTATAACTTAATTATAATAGGAAAACAGTTATAAGTATATATGTGATTTACTGAGGTATGTTGGTAGTCGGAGGGGCAGTTATTCGTTATTCCATAATGAGTGTGCCGTAATCATCAGTATTTTCATGCCGAGAGATAAACAATTTTAAGCAATTTCACGTACATATTTACATATTATTAATTTATTACCAGATCATTAACACGAACATGATATAGTGACATATCGATGATTATATATAGAATAATCATAAGGGTGTAGCTAATATATGCATAACGTCATTCACTTTTAAATTTCTTCATGAATTTAATCACAACTCGAATATTGGAAGGAGGGTTATCAAGAAATTCACAATTTGAAGCTATACCATCGTCTGTATGTTCAGGTTTATCGTTGCATGGCCCGGTTTCTGAAGGCCAGAATATATCATAAACTATGACACGGGGATTGGTTTCATCGTCACTAAGTTCGTGTATATAATTAAAGAAAAGACTTTCGGTAGGGGTTATTATTTCCTTGACATGTCCTACTCCCGTCTCATTCTCTGGAGGTATTTCATCTGGTGGGTTAACTCTGCAAGGAGTTTCCAGACGCTGAATTTCCACCGCCAACTCCAAAACTGTCAACCCATCTCCATTCCTAGCTTCAAGAATTTTAATTAAGTTATGTGGCGATATGGATTTCACTAGTTCAGTAAGATTCGATTCCACCATGTAGCGAAAATAGTCGCCTTTTAACATAGAGTGGAGAAACGTATCGCCATTTGTATCAAGCACATCTGGTTGGACGTTGTTTTCCTCTAGGATTTTAACAATATCGGGTTTCCTTGAATTCTTACGGTTTTCATAAACGAACCCAAACCCAACTGCGTAATGCCACGCATTTCTTAAATCGAGGGGGTTTCTGTAATGAAAGTCTGCTCCGAAGTTTACTAAAATATCAAGAAAATCCGACCTATGCGATGAATAAACATTTTGAATTTCTAATTTTCAATCGATCCTGATGATGATGTACGGTTCTGACATCGAAAGCTTGATCAATAAAATTGAAGTTATTGAAAATAATCATCCCCCTATGTCCGAAAATAACATTCCTAATAATGATGAATAAACTGTTATTGTATCCCGTGTTGCTAGAACTTGAAAAAAAATCTGCATCCAATTCTAGCTCTTCCACCAATTCTTTTACCACCTCCAGATCAAGTCTCGCTATAAAAAATCTTACAGTGTCTGTTATTCCTTTGGTCCAAAGTGATTCCGAAATATGACTTTGGTTGTCTTTTAGTAGTCGTATAAACTGTCGGCCGAGTCCGTTTAGATCGTTTTTAAGTGCGGATTGTAACCCATTGCGAGGCGCTATCGAGTCGACTGGTATTGGTTCAAGGAGAAGAATTTTGTCGGCTGCATCTTTTTCTCCAAGTGAGTCAGCAACTTTTCGAACTTGGTTAAGAAATCCGTAGTCAATCATTGCTCTAAGGGATCCCTTTTCCATGAAGAATTTCCTAGAGTAAAGTAAGAACATTGCATTTATTTACAAGTATGTTATACTACCTTAGTTATTTAGCAAATTCTATATGGCAGATATTTTATGTACTGAACTATGTATGATCGTCATATAACAATTAAACTCTTTTTTCATTATAAATTCACGAAAAAAATGTGTTATTGTAACACACAGACCAAACAACATGTTCTGTATCATACACGAATATGGATGTGTACATACATACTTACGTTCGAATAAGATATTTTCAGTCTGATGTTCCATATTGAAATTGTAGTAACGCAGGATTGATTTTTTCTGGTAAGATGGGTCACAGCTATCCGAATTTTCATGACACGTTAAAAATTTACTCATGGAATATTCATTGACCTGATTAGTAGACCCATTTTTGTACACAGTGCTTATGGATGAAAGGGTCGATTAATAAAATTTTGACTACGGACACATACATATGTATAACTTGGCGACATTAAAGTAAATGCGACCAGCCTAGTAAGGTCTTCATATTTTGCTGCATGCGACCAAAGGGTAGCGACTGATTTGGAGTGAACGCTAGCTTCATCCGAAAATTGCACTCTATCTCCATCATTAAACTCCGATTCCGGATAATCCTTGCAGCCTATGAGATCCTCTAATATGTCGTGCTCTTGGTTCTCCTCAACCTGTAGAGACCTCAGCGCTCCTCCAATCAAGCTATGCACTTTTACGTCAATTCCAAATATATATCTATTCGGCGAAGTAGTAGGTTTGATGTCGAGCAGTAAAAATCTTGCGAGCAAGCGAATCGCATTTTTGAATAGCTCAATAGGATATGTATAAGGGTCAAAGGGTTGATCTAGAATGTCTTGTATATCCGTCTTGATAGTGGTGACATGCTTACGGAGGTAATTGAAGGGGAAATCGGTTCCAAAATAGACGCACCTTTCCAGCAAATGTAAAGTGATTGGGGTATACAAGGAGCAGGATTCGCGTAATTTGTCTCGAGCAATTTTGACACAGGTATTTAATTTTGTATTGAATGGGTATAAGTTTAAATTGTCCACGGGATTTTCTGACTTACCCTTCATTTCTTGAAGATACTGATGAATTGTGTATGGATAGCTTTCGAGGTTCCTAAATAAGAATATAATTTACAATATAAGGAAATATATATAATTTTTATTAACCTCTTATTTTTTCAAGTTCCTTGATATGCATGGGAAAAGTTTTTTAAACTAGAGAAATATGAAAAGGCAAACTATGCTTACAACATTTTCTGGAATATCCTGAAGCTGGAAATGGTTGCTGACATCATACAGAGAAGTAACGGTATTCGTCCAGATTCCGTGATAAGGAGAGAAATTTCGTGTTTCTCATCATCGCCTGGAATTATGTAAGTAATCATATTGCCTCGGATCAAATTAAGTAATTTGGTGCAACAAAGTGTTAAAGAAATGTAATAAATAATATGATTTCGTTTTGGTCACCTAAAATTTTGTTAATGTACGTAGAAATTATGTAAATACACTTAATTCCTTATATGACATTAATGCTAATACCTTGCAATATTTTTGAAGCCACCTTAAAAGCCTCGCTTTCCTCAAAAATATTCACTTTGAAGTTATCGATTATCCCTACTGCAGCCGGAACGATAATCTTCTCAATCGACGTAGCTAAAACAGCGATATTTTTCACATCTCTGTTCAACGGGAAATATTTTTCTAGCTCGTTATATCCAACAATATTGTCGAAAATAAGAAGAAACTTCCGCAGATTCATTAACTTTAACAAGTCGTAGAATTTGTTGGCGAGCAATATTCCTTCGACTTCCTCGAAACCTTTGCATCTCAGCCTATCCAATTCGTTTCGTATTTTATCCTCAACTCCGGCCGGGTTGTCGGCGGAAACCCAAACAATATCGGTAAATATTTTGTCCTCGATGCAAACGCTTGCGATTTTTTGTGCAGCTTTCGTTTTTCCATGGCCTTCAAGCCCGTGCAGGCAAACGAACGGGAATCTGATGGGATGATGCGTAGGTTCCTTAGTTTCTAAGGAGAGAGCTGTTATCACACCAGCGATTAGGGTATCTCTTCCAGTGAAATTTTCATCAAGCTTTGGATATGGCAGGAAGGGATTTTGTAATATTTTTGTAATAAATTTTCTTTGTGGTATTTTAGCCATACTTGGTGGTGTAAAATTTGATTCCTAAATATAAAAAGTACAAAAGTGAAAGAGGCTAATAGGGGTTTATAAACACTTCACTTATAAGTTAATCGATCTCGTACAAGTAATTTTTAACATATATATTATATATCATTGAAAATGACTTGTAAGTGGTCCGTTGACTTATCAGTAAAGTGTTTATAAGCCCCTAATCTAATCTTTTATTCATGTAATCGCTACACTCTTGAGAATATTTTCTAATGATCATTATAATGTCACTATAATGTGTTGATTATCTGACACATAAATTAATACTATGGTAGAAATTTTAAAGATAATCGCTTTTTTAGATTTGTCTGACCTTGTGACCTACATTTCTAGGGGGTGTGGCAAGATGTTTTTAAATATATTTAAATGCATAAGTCTCGCTATGGTCCAAGGTTTGCAAAACCGTTTTCATTTTAAAAATCGCTCATAAACTGACCGGTTAGTGATAATTGTAAAAATTGACCACTTTAAAAAAAAGCGACAATCTTTAAAATTTCTACCATAAATACATGAAATTGTTCAAAATTGGTTAGCCGTCGGTAGTAAAACTTTCATGAAAGCATAGTCATTAAGGAGCAACTGATCATACGAGTACCCTGATGATTTATTAACTATTCATATAATCAATTACCGTTTATTTAATATCCAATTTTAAAATAAGACCTTACACCAATTTAGATTAATTTTATTACCTTTTATTTAAGTCAGTTATTAGTGAGTTCGTTTAAGAACGTGTTTACGACTTTTGTAGGTTGTCTTTTGGCGTAATTCAAGATTAGGACCTTTCGTAACAATGGGATATGAGTGACGATGTGAAAATTGGTAGGCCTATTTATGCAAATGGATAAGTTGTTGGTTCACTTGCATAATTTTTACACCAACACAATCGAGGCAGGATGTTTAAGTTTACTTTACAAATTTATTATGAACTCGTAATGGGTTGTGGTTTAATTCATTGAATAACAATTGATAACAAATTATCTGTAGCTGAAGTTAAACAGATTACATACGAAAGACTGAAATAAGTAAGATGCCGCATGTACAACCCTTTTAGTTATCTTATTTGCTTTAGACTTGTTTTTCTGTTGTATTTGCGCAATGTGTAATAACTTCCGCCATTCGGGTTATTGAACCAGTGTAATTAATTTATGCGTCAGAACATAATCAATTGTGCCAGTTTTTGAGGATAAAACCGTTCTTGGCAATTTTTTGGGTTCGATTTTTTTTATTTTAATAGTTTGACAATGCTAAAGGATTGCATTGAAGTCGTTGCACCGTTACGTATAATCTAATAATTGTCAAGTCATCTTTACTTTTTTCTAACACTTAATATACCGAACATTGTGTCAAGGCTTCCCACAAAATTTTATTTTATTCGAGTTTATTCAAATTGTTTTCTACTCCCATGTAGTGTTAAATTATCCTACTTACTACATAATCCTACTTAATTTGAAACTAGATATAGCTGAAAAAAGTTTTTTAGTTACTCAACAAGTCCACTGATACCACTGACTAAGTAGGGGCGCTTGGTATCTGTTACCTGGACCTACCCATCTCGCTGTATACAATAGACGTATTTAGATATTATTTACATGCCTGATGAAGACGACAGTGGATCGTTGAAAGCTCGCAATTATTAATAAAATCAAGTTATATCCCCCAAGAACCGCAGAAATGACTGTTCAATAGACGTATTTGTTTACTTGTATTCAGGGAATGTAACAAAATTTCCGTGTAAAAATAGCATTTGGTTAAACTACATATTTCGCTTTTAGTGACGAGCGTGGGGCTGGCTGTGGGGTTGTGCAGAGTGACGCTCGTGATTTGGTCAGCTATATTGGATGCCTCAGTCAGCCAGGTCGCAATGATTCACAATAGTTGTAACTTATATAACGCAGATATAACTTCCAGTTCACTAACTTTGTTGAATATTAACGTGGCATTAGGTGGCATGTATTTTCTTTGATTTTGAAATATTTGTGATAGCTAGATACATGAGAAGAATATTCACACAATCCTCCTTCAATTGTGCCATCAATTGGCATTTTTACAGAGTTTTGAAATATCTCAAAACACAAAATTTAGGGAGTTTAGAACAATTTTTTTTCTGGCAGTTTTTTTGGAGATAAATATGTATCTTAAATATACATTCTACGATTCCCTTGCCAACTAATTTTGTACAAACGTGAATAGGTCAGGTAACAGTTGGACGATAATAATACACAGTGGGCTTAAAGTTCTTGACAGGCAGGCAGAGCCTGGTTTTTATTTTGGAAAAAAATTTTTTCTCGTAAACTATTCAAGATAAAACAGTAATTCTTTTTGCATTTTGTAACCCAACAATATGAGGGCCCGTGACGAAAAAAAGTTCAAATCCAAACACTATTTGGTCGGGGGTGGGGCTTCTCCCAAATTTCTCGAAAACTAGGAGTTTCCTTGAACACGGTAAAGTCGTGGTGTCGCCGAGCGACCGTGGACGACAAACCAAGTACAGGAAGATCCAGAGTATTGTCCTCAACAACAAAATCACAAATTACAAGGAATGTAAAATTGAAAATTGGTGCATCAGTGAGAAAAACTGTCAAATGACTAAATTAATCCAAACGGTGTAATGAGAAGGAAAAGGTTGTAAGCAGATGGGCGGTTCGGACTTAGGTTAAACAACAATCATGGGGAAGGACTACGTAGCTATAGGCGACATGTGAAATCACTTCTCAGTCAAAAGAATATTCAAGGTCGGATGAAATTTGAAGAATTTGTTAAGGAAACAGGGTTTTTGGCGTGCGGAAAACGAGGTCAGCAGAAACGGTCCCACATTTTTTCCACTGATGAGACTTTGATGGAGGTGTTCTCATCTGGTAACAAACAAAATGATACATACTAAACCGAAGACCCGAAATCGGTTCCTCAAAAATTACGCCCAAACCATAGCCTTAAAGTTAAGGTAGCCGGCGGTTTCTGTGCAAAAGGGGTCACCAAACTCCAGCTTGTGGAAGGAGGTACGGTCAGCCCCCAATATTACAACGACAAAATATTGTCTATATACATTCAGAACTTCAATAGTCAAGGATTATCTCCCAATCAAAGGTAAGCAACATTTCAACAAGATGGTGCCCTACAACTAAACTCAAAAATTGTCAGTACCGTTTTGGAGGAGCTACCTTTCGACGTCTAAGAAAAAGGTATTTGGCCCGGAAATTCATCAGATTTGAATCCAATCGAGAGCATGGTTTCATTCTAAATGATGCTGCCTATAAACCTCCCTATCCAACAACAAAAGCAGATTTATTCAAAAGATTTCGATCTGAACGAGAAAAAATTTCACTGTTCTACTGACTTCGAAGTTATTTTCTGAGGTCACCGGAGCCCCTCAAAACCCAGAGATTTCATCCCCCTGCAATTTCAATACGTCGGATAAATCCGTTTTCAAAATCAGCCACACCGCCCAATCTCCAAATCCTCCTAAACTCCCTGATAAAGAATCCCTTTTTAATCCCCACAACATTACACAGAACACCGGCCGATTTCCCTCTTATCGTGACCTTGGACAGTTTCGCCAAAGTTCTTAAAAGCCCGGGGGGTGGTCCTGCGCTGATAGGAACACACTGCACAGCTTGCTCAGCTGCCACCCCACCCGGCTCTGTCGGGGCAAGTATTCGTATTCTTATTCTTACTTGAATATAACAACTTGAATGGAAATATGAGGTTCTGAATTATTTTATTACTCCCCCTCCCCCTCCCCCTTCTCTCCGAAATGTCCAACCTAAATTGCAAAACCTGCCACATGAGGATTGGACTAAGACAATATAGACTGCTCTGCTCATCCTGTAAAAAACCACACCATAAAACATGCCACCCGAATATTGGGAAACTATCTGTCGGGTACAAAATTGGGAACGTCAAGCCAGACTGGATATGTCCCCCTTGTATGAATAATGATGAGGATGACCATGATGATCACCTTTCGTTCCTGGACATATCATTGGGAAATTCATCTGCTACTACGATCCACGAAGTCTACTCCGAATCCGAACCTGAACGCAATCCGCCTCCAGCGTTCATAAAAGGTCAGAAATTCGGACAAATAAATATTAACAGTATTGTTGGGAAAATTGACGAAATTAGGCAATTTCTAATGACCGAACGTTTTTTATTTTGCGTAATCAACGAGACTAAACTCAAAGATGGAATTGAAAGGAATGAATTACACGTGGACGGGTATCGTTTATTGCGATTTGATCGACTACATCGTGCCGGAGGTGGTTGTGCAATATATATTCAAGAAAACATGCGATTTCTTCCTCTCCACTACGACGTCAAATTTCCTCCTGAAGTTGAAATCAACATAGTGCAAATATTTCCGAATTTTTCTAAGCCAATTATTGTAATCTTAGTATATAGTCCACCACACATTGTTAAATTAGATTTTATTGATTGTTATGAATCACTACTTCACTTAGTGTGTAAAGACAATGTAGATTACGTTGCATTAGGTGACTTTAACATCGACCTACTATCTGACTCATTAGCTAATACTCGTCTCACCAATCTTACAAATAGCTTAAACTTGACACAACTAATTAATACTCCAACTAGGGTAACATTTACCTCTCAGACCCTTCTTGACCATATATATGTATCCTTTCCTTCTAAGGTCAAGCAGTCAGGTGCTTTTTCTCTCACAACGTCTGAACACCGTTTCACATTCTTTGTTATGAATTGTAAAAAAGAAAAGAAACCATCCAAAATTATTGAATTGCCTTCTTGGAAAAAGTATGACCCTGTATTATTAGGCAAACAATTACAAAAATAGGACTGGAGTATTTTACAAGAACTAAATAATGTTGACTCACAACTGACTTATTTAGAATCAACTATTTTAAGTTTTCTCGATAAGATCTGTCCAATCACAAAGAAGAGAATCAAGGGCAATTCAGTTAACTGGATGGACTGCGAGCTATTAGAATTAATTAGGGAACGCAACAAATTAAAAAACACACTTGACACAAATCCTAGTCCAGAACTCAAACGTGAGTATAATCGTTTTCGTAATTATGTAAAAAATCGAGTTTCTGAGAAAAAACGACGCTATTTTAGGCAACAATTTGCTAAAGTCGACTCTCAATCTATCTGGAAAACTTTCAATCAATTGACTGGTAAAGACATTAGGCAAGAGCACTCGATACCTTACTTAAGAAGCGATGACAAGTTAATTTCGTGTAAAAATGAAATCTCTGCTAGTTTATGTAATACTTTTATTTTAAATGACGACACTCCCGCACTTGCAAAAAAGGAGCTGGACAATAATTTGATTAGTGACGCAGTATGGGATTCTGAAGTTGTTACTGTCAGCCAAGAAGAAATTGTTAAAGCCATCTCCAAAATGAAACCGAAGTACTCAGATGCGGATAAGATACCTTTTAAAATGTTAAAACCTTTATTACCTAGCCTTATTGTACCTTTATGTATATTCTTCACCACAATTTTTAAAACGACTGATTATCCAACTAGATTTAAGGAGGCCTTTGTTTTACCATTGTATAAAAATAAGGGTAGTTTAACTGGGGTAGTTTAACCTCTCCTAATAATTATCGTCCTATTTCCGCACTCCACTCATTAAGCAAGTTGTTTGAATATGTACTTAAGGATAAATTATTGTCTAAAATTAATGAACTAAATTTACTAGATGAAAAACAGCATGGTTTTAGGAAGGGTAGATCATGTACTACAGCTATGACTTGTTTTACACAAAATATTTACAATGAACTCGATAAACCCAATACTTTCATCATGATTGTATTTATAGATCTGAAAAAAGGGTTTGACTCACTTTCTCACAATCTATTAATCACTATGTTACGAGACATTTATAAAATTAAAGGGAAGTTGTTATTACTTATATCTAATTACCTTAAAAATAGAAAATATTTTATTAAGTTAGGAAAATTTGTATCCAAAGCGTTCCTAGTGAATAGAGGCATCGGACAAGGCTTTGTTTTAGGGCCACATTTGTTTGTTCTTTTTCTGAATGACATTGCTGAGGTTTTATTAGATTGTATGTATACATTTTTTGCTGATGATGCATCAATTTATGTAAGCGGATCGGATCCGGAAGATGTACTAACCTAACGGGTGTTATGAGTAATCTTGATGCATGGCTTCCTAAAAAGGGGCTGATTTTGAATTATGAAAAAACTAAATATATGATTGTTAAGAAATCACAATGTAAAATTGACTTTAACAATTTAACTCCACTAACTGTTAACAATCATGTAATCGAGAGAGTCTCAGTTTTCAAGTGTTTAGGTATGGTTGGGTTAACCCAACCTATTGATGAGCATTTTAGCTTTAGAGAGCATGCTGAATATGTTAAAAAACGCGTGTGTGTGAACGTAGGAATGTTAAATAGGCACAGAAGAAAATTGACTCCACATATGCTGACTGTTCTAATTAATGCTTATGTATGTTCAATTACTGATTATTGTATAACAACATGGGGCCCTGCGAGGCTCGCCGATTTTGCTAGTATACAAAATATGGTTAATAGACTGCTGGTTGTATATTGTTATCCAAAGCTGTCTAAATTCTACAGTAAATCGTATTGGAAAGGAAAATCCGACTGTGGTACTCTTGACTCAGCCAGAGTTGAATGTAGGATTTGGCATACGAAGGTAAATTATAATGATCTGCTTGAGAAATTTAATTTATTGTCACTAAACGAAAGATTAGCATACTACACACTTTGGAATTTGTATAAGATTAAGAAAAGTTGTAATGTTAAACAAATATCGGATATGTATAATGAGACAGAAACTGGACATAATACCAGGGGTTCGCAAAAATATCATGTATTGACACACAATTCGAAAATGTTTACTTCGTCCGTCCAGTATTACAGTATAAAAAAATGGAATGAGCTCTCTTCCGACACGATTTCACTCATTCTACACCCAAAGGAAAAAGATTCTGTTAATGTTCGCTCCATTTTATCTGAACATGTGTTAAAAATGCGAGATTGTTAGTATAATATTTAATTTAAGTATATTAATTTTAAGTATAATTTAATTTAAAGCTGACCACGAATTATAATTACGATTAATTAAAATATCTCTCTTCAAAATCTTTTCTCTCTTCAAATCTGTATTTCGTGTTACGTGATGGAAACAAGTCAAAATTGTACTTATCTTGAAATAACACTTGAATAAAAGCCCAATAACAACAACAACAACAAATCTCGTTTTTTGCACGGCCACCCACTCTGTCCCAACTCTACAATTTCTCACCAACCTTGTCCAGATTTTTTGAAGAGACACTACGCAATCCAAGATGTTTGTGAATTGTCCTCGGCCGATGCGTTAGAAGAAAATTGGATAGGTCAGTTCTACCATAAAATCACCTTCTCCAATAACACCTCTCCGGTCGAGGTCATCACTCGGCTTAGCCAACGTCCCAAGGAGGACCTCTCATCAACAACGACCCTCCTCAATTTATCCAACCTCTCGACCCTTGACCTTGCCAGCTTGAGCAAAAATCAACCCGTTTTCTGGTCCAGAGATGAATTCACCAGTTCCAACGGCATCTTTAACCCCACATCTAACGAAATATGTCAACAATTTCTGACATCTTATCTAACCGGTGATGATCCCGAACTGGACTACTTTTTCGAACTTTCTACAACATTAATGGTGAAATACTTGGAACTTTCTCGAGGAACTTTTGGATTTAGCAGGGTTGACGGAGTTTCCAGTTTTGTTGTCCAAACTAAAAAACAGGCGGCATCGTTCACCTTTGAAATTAAAGGGGCGGATGGGGTAACTAGAAACAATTTTGAGGATACGGTGACAAACTTTGACACCCTTTGGGTGCAAGGGTGAGATCAGTAGTTGTAAATATGAGTGGAAAATATTTTGTACTTACATTTTTACGCTAAATTCAATTGTGGTGGAATATTTATTTTCCAGGTGTAAATGCGCCCGAGAATTTCCATACCGCGAGGATTACACGAGCTCCGGTTTGGCCAGGAAGTGCTTCAAATTAGATGACACCTTAAGGTTCCAAATGCATTTAATGATTTTGCCATAATTATGGATGTATTTGACATGTTTTTTTAAATGGTGGGATATTTTTAAGGATTAATATTCTTAATACTTTAAGCCGAATAAAATTTGATCCAAGCCTGATGGACTTATCCCGTTGGCATATTCCAGTCTCTGGGATACGAACTAATTTAGGCAACTTGTGTATATATATGTTTGTAAGATTATTTAGAGGGTATAATTATTATATTAATATTTATTTATGGTTCACACACAATTTAATTAATAATACAAATAATAAGATTGATTTTTCTGGAAAGATTTTTGAAATGGAAATCGAACATGTTCCAAGGTAAACAGGGATATAAGAATTTTAATTAAAATAACTTATCCACAGGACAAAAATAAGTCGAGTAATCCATTCATTTTCTCCTATAATAGACAAAATAAACTTATATCAATAAAAATAAAATAACTCTTTTCTAAAATGTCATCCATGATATCCGTTTAAGAAAATAGACATAAAAAAATAAATGTCACGTTACGCATCCCTCTTATGCACCGCTGTCAAATGCCGATTAATACTTCCTTTACATTGGAATTTCTGATCACACAGAGAACACTGAAAACTTTTCGGTTTTTTCGGATGTGTTGACCGGATGTGGGAGTTGAGTCCGTCGTAAGTGTTAAAAATAGTTCCACACCGGATAGAAGGGAAACAATGGATGGTTTCATGACTGTCATTCACATGGTGGTCGATTTCCAGGAATCTTCTATTACACAACTAACAATTGTTACTTGTGTTTTAAGAGTGTTAACAGTGTTAACACTCTTAAAACACATGGTAGATATATGACTCTACCGCGTGGTATTGGTATGGTATTAGATGAATACTGCGTGGTTTAAAAACCAATACCAGCTAGTTTTAAAGGTAATACTGTAGAGTATTATCTTAATACCAAATTTATACCAGTATGGTATACAGGGTTATTCACAATTAGAGGCACTCTCTATTTTTCTAAAAAATCTTGATATTCCCTTGTTTAAACTTCGAAATTCAAAAAGTTTTTGGTAGACTGATTCCCTGGTGTGTCAAAACGTTTTTACTTGACTTTAAAATATGAACCCCGGGCTTATGAAATGATCCCAAAGTGGTCCATGTCGAAAATCCCGTTTACAAGGCTGCAATGACCTCTACACAAATTGTGGATCAACTAAAAAAACCGAAAATCACCTTTTCGGTTAGAAATGTGCACAGAACCAAGAATTGCAAAAGAAAAAGTAACATTGCAATCAATCTGGGTCTCCCACAGCATTTCAGCGGCAGCCCCATAAAATTAAGAAAACTGATGTTGGTCTGAAAGTAGCTCGTGGGGTAAAAATAGAAATTACCCCCACACAAAACTTATTGTGCAAGACGCACAAGGCATCCCTGTGAACAACTAATAAAATCACTAAAGAAAACTAACCGTTGAAAACCTTTTAATAAAGCCAAGTAAACGCCTTCCAGCCATGCCACAAGCAAACACGGAAGTCCACATGTTGGGGGCTGTACGGCGACCACCTTGCCCTTGACATATCTCAATTTGCTCCAAATTTGAACGAAGTATTATTCTTCACCCAGGATAGCAAAAGGAATGGCTTAATTAGCTTTCCACAAAAAGATGCGACACTTAGAAATATGCGTGGAAAAAACGCAAAAAGTTTTAGGTGAAGGTGTGATAGTGGGTGGTTAATGTCTCCGTGGAAAATTTCCTCAGATCAGAATTTCTCACAATGTATAAATAAATGCAGCCTATAATGTGGGGAAGGTTTTAAAACCTGTTTTAGAACATGAAAATGCAACACATTACACAGGGAAGACGCACAAGAGATTAATTCATCCTGACACTGCTCGGATCCCGACCCAGTACACACCCGACTTCAAAAAGAAATTCGAAATCACAAGTATTTCTAGCAAAGAAATACTGGACTATCCCAAGAATGGGTATTAAAGCAGACGCTGTCCCTTGTTAAGTCACCTGATGTTCTCCAATGGACTTTTTTGTTGTCGGCACATTAAAGCCAGCACTTTTTGTGAGGCGTGCAACAATTTTTAACGGACTTTGCAAACTTTTCGATGCAAGGTGGAATATAGAGACCCCTGAATTGTGTCTAAATGTGTTTGCTTTTTGGAAACAATGGCTTCTTTTTATATAAAAAAGATTAAAGAAAAAATTAAAATATTGGCTGTTGTATAATTGGAAAAAGTAAAATGTTTTCTTGGGTCAAAGTATGATTTCATTGGGCCCTTTAATTGGCACCCAAATAACTCAAGCCAAGTAATGACTTTTTTATGCAATGTATGTGAATCGTGCTATTGAAGACAAACATCACCCTATATTAATACACATATTTGAATTCTTTTGTCATTTGTATAACCTTCAAATTATTGCTAGTCAGGATACATTGCTGACTTGTTGGAATTTTACCATATCCTCTAAACCACACGATTGGAAAAATTCCAAAACACAGATAGACAACCCAACTTCCCTAGTTCTGTTAAAGTTCAAGGCTTCGAGGGAAACAAAGGATTACCACATTTGTGAATGAATAACCTTCCCAAAAAACAGAATACGTTGAAAAAGGGCCACCAAAAGTGTGCATAACACAATGCATTGAAAGGTATCCATACTAATACAGAAATATGTATATTCACTAACTAATAAATATGGTATAACTTGAGCCACAAGTTGTAATATTTACGGTTCCTTAATGATTTTTAACACCGATCCTGGTTTTGACCACTTTCCAGGGTTTTCCAAACTGTTATTTACCAGTTCTGAGCACTTGATTTAGAACGCATAGAAATGCTTTCCTAAAGTAACTTAAATATTTATAATCCTAATACATACATGAGGAAAAAATATCAGCCATTAAATCGTACAAGTTTTATGTCCAAAACAAGGAAAAATAATATATAACTCATTTTTCCCACCGCATGTATTACAGTAAGTTACTTTCATAACGGAAAACCTAGGAAAATCCTAAATTAATTGAGACATGTTAATTCTAATTTAAGAAAACCCTCTAAATTTCAAATCCCAGCAAAACTCCAAATTTTACGGATCATTACGCGTCACAAAAAATTGTATTTGGTTAACATTGGGACTGGTTTAAATGACCAGTTTAATTTGGTATTTTCAATTAAAAAAATTCCTTCCTGTGGAATATCTGTACTTCCTATAATTTTAGGGTCAAACGGATTAAAAATAAGGGAAAAACCGTGTTTTGCAATATATGTACCTGCCTTTGGAGTATTTCCATATGTATGGGGTAGTCGGATATTATTTTGCAGATTCACCGTTTTTTCAACGAATGAGATGAGACATATATGCATACATATTACTCATCTTTTCAACAAGTTATACATTTATTGTAGTTGCAAATAAATACATCCATATTTCAATCGAGACTTAACGTACATTTATAACTTATATACATATCTAGTAGTGTGAAAATGTGGTTAATTGGACTTTATGTTGATTTGAAAATGCTGATCCAGAATGATTTGTACGAATCGTAAGAAATGTCGGAATTGATTTGAGATTGATAGAGTATTATCTGCATGTTGAGTAATTTGATTTCGAAAAAAATGAGCTAAGTGGATGAAAATATTGACTAATTATTGATTAATAATTTAACCAGTTTTATTATGCATATGCTAAACTAAACTTTTCTTATGTGTGAGCTAATTTTATGGTATTTAATGACGAACAGTTAGAAACACTTAATTATAATTCGTAAATATTTAGTATAGCTCAGCTCAGGTAAATGCCGAATTTTTCTTCATTTTTCTACATCAACTAAGGAGCGAGTCATAAGTTTCGCAACGACGATTTTTGTTGATCTTTCGGTAAGAAAAAAAGAATTTTTTGAAATATTTTTTGATTATTTTGTAGAAAAAAAAATTTGTAACGAAATTCTGTTTCAACTAGGTTAGTATTTGCAAGGCACAAAAAATGCGAATGGTAGAACGACAAGTCCTTACAAAACGCGTTGTGCACTTTTACAAAAACGTGGCCAAGTTAGACAAGAAATAGACTTACCAACAATTTAAAGACAAAAATTTTCAAAAATTTTCAATTTGTTGTTACTTGGGGATGTATAGGGAAACGGGATCGCCTAATTTCAGAAAAATTATAGGTCGACCAGTTAAGCAGGCTACTCCTAAAGTCGTGAGAGCAGTACTAAAATCTTTATATCAGAGGAAGCCTTCGACATAAGAACGCCAAGTAGTGAACCGGTTCAAGATATCTCAACGAACTCTTCATTGTATCAAGCACACAAGTTGGAGATGAAGAGAATTAAGAAGATTAAGGCACCAAAGGACGTAAAAGGTCAAAAATCAAGAGCTAAGACAGGATGCAATTTTTTCCAAAAAACCATTTCTAAAATTCTGGTTCCTGACGAAGAGTCCTATTTCCCTATGGATTCTGCTCACGTTGCCACCTATTATATTTTTAATGCAACAGGTCGTAAGAATGCGAAATATGACCACAAAGTTATTCCTAAAGCTAAATTCTAGAAAAAATTCATGGTTTTGTTGACTATCGGCCAAAACGGAGCTATTTCCAAGCCATCTATATTTCAATTGGTAACACTCTTCGTAGGAAATAAGGCCAACAAAAGTCCCGGAATCAGCACACTTTAACTAGATTACTGGTTTTTATTCAAGCACACTACTTACTACTGAACAACAATGAATTGAAACTCTTATGGAGAGGATAGAGAATTGCATGGAACAGAGGCAGTGTGGACATTTGTAGTCTGGGGAGGAATTTTTCTCTCTGGGGCCCGTATTCAGTAACCAAGATTAACTTAAGTTGGATTATGGTTACTTCAAAACATGTAGTTTTTATTAGTGAAGTGTTTCTCAAATTCATCTTCCCTCATACTTTGGGTCACATTTAATCAATTTAAATATTGCATAGAGTATGTTTTTGTTAAATACGCTTAACTTTAAATGATATTTAAAATATTTCTATCATATATTTATTACGATTGTGACCATGAGTTATAACTCTCACTCCTGCGTGGTGCCACTTTGTAAACCCCTCAATCGCAAGAATGTAATAAATTTCTCATGGCATAAGTAAATCAACCCATAGTTTAAGGGTTACACAAATCAAAGGTTAACACTGTAATGGTTATTATCACAAACAAATGCGTGATAAGGCTGCAGCTACACGTTTCTTCCCCTTGTTATTCAATACTTATCGAAGCTACTTATCGAAGCTATGCTCACTGAACATCCCAGATGCTTGACCTCTTTAATTATTCTTCCATATGGATAACCACGTTTGGAAAATGATTCCATGATTCCGTTTGGGGGACAAAGGAGGCCCCATTTTTCGCTCAAAACTTCCAAACCTTGCAAAACGTGTTGTCAACAGTCCTAGCAACTACCATCCCCAATTGCAAGTCAAAATTTCAATTCCCGGTGGAGCTATCGACCGGGGAATCTGTTACAAATCGGACGGTGCAACCTGTACATGACTTCTGCTTTAAAAGCATTTTGTAGCGTTGCAATTGGAATAAATTACCCAGAAATTCGACAACTTAAAACAGATGGAAAGCCTAGCATCGTTGAAAAACGTCTGATAGATCCCGCCAGTACGAGGCAGCGATCGGAACTCGATCAAGTCCATAATTTCTATTAGCAAAGCTCTTCTGTCTAGAGGAAACAAGCTAATCCATATCTGAAATCGCAACAAATATCAACTCGTCACGATTCAAATAAAAAAACACAAATTGGAACAAATAGCGATGAAGGGCCCCTCTCCGATGGGGCAATGTGATACACCAAATTGTTCAGTTTTTCATGCTGATCACGAAGATATAATTTTTTTGGGGGCTGATGCATATGAAGGTCAAAAATTAAGGTCAAAGTTCAAAACTTGACCCTCACTTTTTGCATATTTACACGTTTCAAGACATTTTAAGACTTTTCTCACTTAGCCCCATAAAATCTCAACTTGTCCCAACAAATCTCAAGTTGCCCCAAATTTCTCATTTCGCCCCAAATACAGAATCTCACTTTCCCCGCACCTAAGATAAGATAACCTAACCTAGGTAAAGGAGCAATACACCAATATGTGACAATATTGAACAAACCGGAAATCTCACTTTCCCACACCTAGGTATCCTAAAATCTTTTAGTCTCAATTTCCCCGCACCTAGGAGTCCTAGAATCCTTTATGTCTGACTCGATCGGATTCAGTGACTTTGTTTATCAGGTTTGTTGGTATAGCATTTAATAACTCTAGAACGCACTGACCAATTTCACTGAAATTTAGTAAAAACATTGGTTGGGTTAGGTTAGATAGATTCGATTAAAAAAGAGTTAGACCGGTGGGGGTCAGAATATTAGAAATATACATCTAAGGTAGAAATTTAGTAGAAAATTGGTGACAAAGTAATTATTTTGATTTGATATTGCAAAAAAAATTAAATAGTTTTCTGCAATATCAAATTTTTATGCGCAGCGGAGCAAGCACACGATTTGTACTGATTATCAAGTTAATCCTATTTAACTTATTCAGACGTCACAGTGATACTGAAACCGGCCCCTAGTCGGGAGCATAATTCTCCTCCTTGTAGGTTCAACAAAGTGAAACGTTCCGCTATCTTTAGATATCTATGCAATTAACTAACGATTCCTAACTTTAAATGTGTAGAGCACTTTTCTTTTTTACTGTCTTCTTTCGTGTCACACAGTGGAATACATTCTCCCCAACGTATTTCTTTCTTCTCCTGCTTTTTTCTCGCTCGTCGTGCTTCCACTGGTTCCCACTTCACGACACAGATGGCATGCACGACATCAATCGCTCTCTGACACCAACTTTATACATACTAAACTATGCACTGCCTTATCAATGATAACTATCTTAAAATTGCCGACCATATTAAAATTAATTACCTCTAATCACATACTTTACGATAATGACAATTTGAACTAATTAAATTGATGAACACTTTCCTAGTTACCATGTATTAACATAGGGAATACTTTAAAAAATTCACTAATTAATTTCTCAAAATGGCAATATCTTTCTTCTTCCCCTTTCTTCTAACCTAATACAATATGTATATACCACATCTAATAAGGAACATTTCCGTAAAATATTAGCTTTCTACTTTGATGAATAAAAAAATTAGAAACACAAATCTCACATACATTATTTCCCCATATACATACATCACTCTTTTTCATACATACAATTACAACTAAAGATTTGCCAATAACAAAGCTACTAGATTTGATAAAATCCACTAGGATTATTCTCATTCTGTAACACAGAGTGTGCTAGGCGACCTAGAGCACCAAAGAACCGGAGAGGATTTCGACACGTAATGGGTCAAATGCTTAGGAGCAGTCTGGAAAGTCGGGAAAAGCAGTTATGAGACACGCTCGGATGAACTTACGGGAAACTGGGTACAAGGGCATTGACGATGCATATTTGGGCTAATTACGTAGATAATCGTATTTATGATAAAAATTGTCCATCCCTGTAGAATTTTATGGTTCCATAATAATCAAAATTTTTGTACGTTGCCAAACTTATGACTCTTGTTGCGAAACTTGTTATTAAATTGCCCGTCAGTAACTTTTTCCACTTTGTCCACCCTAAATTGCGTTGAAGGTGATGGATAATGTCTTGTTTTGTCTTTAAAACGCAATACTAAACTTTAACGACTTTGGACACGCAGGGCAGTACTTTCTGATTAAAAACCTCTACCCCTAAAACACTAAATGCGATAAGATGACCTGCCACCAAAATGATAAAACCAGAAAATATATCCCCTACCCCAAGATCTTCTCGATAACTGGGCTTCACATTTGTTGGACAATTGTTAATTCTGAGTCGGTCTTGATACTTGATGTATTTAATTAAGAGTCCAGTTTCGCGAATTTTAGCAATGCTGCAGACATTAAGCTTTAAGGCCATTATTTAGCCATAAATTTTTAATATGATAGAAAACATGTGTTAGATACCTACCTCCAATTAAGCACACCTCTCAACTCTGACTGATTTTTTGCCACATAAAATGCACTGGATATTACAATGTTGGAAATTAAGAATCTAGTCGACGAAACGGCGTGGCACACTTGGTCCACATTTTTAGTAAAATTTATCATTTCTGTTAAACGAAAGTACCACAACGCCCCTCCAGCAGAGTCAAAGCTTATATCAATGTGGGCATGTTTCGATGTGAAGAGGGCTTCCATTGATTTGGCGAAATCATCTTGGTTATCGTCCCTAAATTCTCGTAAATGTAACGACTGCAAACTCAAAATAAAAAATACAAATCGATCGATAATCAATTTATTTATCAATTGACAGAAAAGCTTTACTCAGGGCTGGAAATCGGATCCGTGGAATACCTATAAATATTTACCAGCATGAACGATACGATCCAGTCAATTATTTTCGGATCGGATTTCCAGCCCTATTTTATGAAATTATGAACCTCTGGAAAATAAATCTGGGCGTATGGATATCCATAAAAAGTGTAGCCATGCTCAACCAAGTCGAGAAATGTCTTAATCGGATATATCGGTCGAACCAAAAAATTTATGAGAGCCGCAGAATATAAAATGGACACAAATACTGAAAGGTAACTCCCACAGAGAAATACTATTGCAAAGTTCTTCTTAAGTGGCCAACTGGACAAAATTTGCTAATTAAAGACATCGACATAATTTTACATATTTTGTTCCTGAGTGGTTAGTAACCAACCTGACTGTGAGATTAGTGAAACTGTATTGAACACAATATTTAAAAATTTTTCGAAAACACTGAAAAATGTTTTCGAGTTGATTAATTTTGCTGAAACGGAACAAATAATAAACAAAAAGACTCCCCAACAGAGCAACGCAGACCATTTGAAACAATCCGTAAAGATATTTCGCACAAGGTACGACTCTGGTTGGACAAAGAGGGCAACCAAACTGTGGATAAAAATATGTACTTAATTTGTATTGTATTCATAACTCCTTCCACTTTAATTAAACTGACCTATCGATAATTACTGGTGCTAACGGAGATATAATTAATGCCCTAGCTTCAGTTACATAAAAGTAACAAATTCCAATGCCAGCAGTTCTGTCGTTTAAAACTTTTCCTATTCCATTTTGAAAATATTCTGGGAGAGAAGGATCCTGATTTTTCAGAGTCAAAAGAGTCACCCTGAAATACGAAGATGTTAAAATAATTCAATAGGCTTGGACGTAAACATAAACTTAAAGCTCGTAACAGCAATTAACTACTTAAGATATTACAAATTTGAATATAAATGTAATAAAAATTATTCATAATTCTTAATCATATGACGTTTAACACGTAGCTAATTATGAGTAATAAGCAAAAACGTGTATCTGTTCTGCACTAAATTGATATACATCCATAATCAATAATATGTATGTGCTCGTGCATACTTGAAATTTAGGTGATACTGCATGTCTCGCATAATACATTCAGCAATTCCTTGACCTGTTAAAATTCCAGTTTTCTCATCCACCACTCCGGTCACGAATTCAATTTCCTACAGTGTTGTAAGATATTTAAAATTTAAGTAAATATTATTTTAATTAAATAAATCAGCCAAGTGTGAAATAAACTTACATTCGTAACCAATTTGAGGACTTTGCCAGTTAAATTATCCATTTTATATAATAGTTTACAAATGTCGTTGATTTCGTTATTGTATCGTATAGATACATACCTTATCAGGTATGTATCTATACGATACTTGTGAATATTTGGTACCAAGGTCAACCTAATTTAATAAAATATAAAATACTTGTCGCACTAGACGCCTTAATTTACCATCAATTTATACTTGACAGAAATGTCAATTTGTATTTGACAGAAATGTCAATTTGTCAATTGAAGATATCTTCTAAAATGTCGTTAATTGTCACTTGCTCACATATTTATCTTTATATGTATGTATGTATGTTCGCTAAATTATATAAATATATACGCGTTTTTCCATAATTTTCGTCTCTACTATTTTGACACATAATTGCATACACACATAGACAGAACTCTTACGAACTTTTACAAAAATCTTTAAGGAATGGCTTGCAAACTCTTACGAACCTTACGCACCAAAAACGCATGTTTTTGGTTCGTAAACAAAGTTCGTAAACAATTCGGATCAAGGTTTATTAACCAGTATCTTAGCAACGGCTACGGACAATGACATCCCGGCCGGTAAATTGAGATGCAGCGAATAATAATCAACTGAAATATCTCTAAAATATCAGTTTTCCCGGAATTTCTCAGCTAATTCTTATCTCACAAAATTCTATAATATATCAAAATGATCCTATGATCGAGACCGATCGATTGGCACCCTTTTTAAGTGTGTGTGGCCACGTTATCCGGAATTAACATTTGGGGTCATAGTGGGATAAATTGTTGCTAAAACCAACGGAGGTCAGATTATAAATTACTCTCCTTTGGGTTGAAAAATGTTTACAAACCTTTTTACAAAGTCAATTCACGTCAAACTTGTATAAACTTTGGTTGGAGTCCAGTGGGTCTCAAATTCTGATCACACTTTAAATCCTGGTCAAGTATGTAAGGTGCACAAGAAAAATAGAAAAAATAGGAAAGATTTCCATAAAAAACAGCACTGTTACACAATACATGTTCCGTATATGTACATTTGTATAAGGAATGGACAAATACTTATCAGGTTAGCTAACAACTGCAGAAGGAAATATTAAGCTAAAACTGTGTGACTGTGATATCTTGACACCTCTGGTAAATTATAAACTATTATTATAAAATAAACAGGTTTCATAATAAAATCACAAAATTTTGACGTGACCCAACCCAACCTCGTTGCTTTGTCATCATTCAAAAGAAAATTCTTACTTTCTGAACTTTACTTAAAGACTCGTGATTACACACAGAAATTTGAAAATGCCATAATCATATGTGTTACATACATTTAATCAAAAATTTTTAGACCAGCAACAAATTCCTTAATTTATTTACTTGTAAAGTAAGCCTCAAGATAAGCCCAACACTTGTATAAATGGAAATAGAGATGTATATAACATTAGTCCGGAAGGAGAAACGGATAACAAGTAGAGATTATTATGTTCATTCATTCTCTCCCGCGCGCCCGTGGTGGCTGCATGGGAGAAAACTCCTCTCCGTATTTTATTTTATTTAAATATTTGATAAATTGTTATAAATTAATTCAGGGTACGTAATTGTCGTCAATTATTGTTGAACTTTACTCACTATAGTTGTGAGTAAGTGCTAAGTTAAAGATTTCGTTATTTATTTGTTCGAGTTGGATCTATTTACTGTTTTTTTTGGCGTGACGTCTCTGTTCCTGTTTTTTTTCTCTCACCCCCACGGAATAATGGAAAGAGGGGCAGTTCGGTTAGCTAACTGCCCCTTCATGGGCAAGTCTTCCTCCTTTGACCAACATTTGTCAAATGTTTGTTGGAAACTGGATCGTTTCAATGATATTTCAAGAAGGATTGATTTCTTTAGGCAATTGGAGCATCACAATTTTGGGTTGGACTCATCGTTATGGAACAATATTCTGGATTTCAATACATATTATTCACTCTCGTCCTATCGTTACAAGAAGAAGAAAAAAGGAACGTCTAGGGGAAGAAGAAGGGCGATGAAAAAGTTGGCGTTTTAAGAGATTAGTCGACATTCATCGGGGTATAATTTTAAGTAATTTAGTTAATTTAGATGTAGTTACTAATGACAAGGGAGAGTTGTCTGATGGTTTAAAGTATAATTTTCCTAGTATCTTTTACACAAATCCTACGTCTATGTCTGAGGAGAAGTTAGGGTCATTAGAAGGGTTGATGTCTGACCACGAGGTAGGTGTTCTTGTCGAGACGTGGTGGAAAAGTGGCCGTGAGTTAAATATTCCAAATTTTAATTTATTTAGAGTCAATCGTAATTATTCGAGTAATAGTGCTGCTATTAAGAAAGGAGGAGGTGTTGCAATTTTTTTGAAAAGCTGTTTTGGTGGGAAAATTTTTAATTCAAATCTTAATGTAGATAGCAGAATTGAATCTTTAGTTGTTACTTTTAAAACGAGTTGTCTACCTTTTTCTGTGTCATGTTTTGCTATTGTTGCAATTTATATTCCTCCTCAATTTGTTTCGATTCTAAGTAATGAAATTACTATGTATTTAGTCGAGTTAGTTAATAAGTTAAAATGCAAATTTGTCAATCCTGGTATTTTTATTTGTGGAGACTTTAACCATTGGCAGTACAGTGAATTTGTTAATTCTACCAAATTTAAACAATTAGTTTCCTTCCCGACTTTTTTTAATGCCAAATCACACAAATTAAGTAATTTAGATCTTTTATTTACTAATTTAAGTCAGTACTACAATGATCCAGTTCCTTTGCCCCCTATTAAATCTACACTCAAGAATAGAATTCATGCATGTATTTCACTTAGCCCTCTCCCGTCACTTAGTTGTTGTAAAGTTAAAAAATTAGTTCAGTGTAGGTCTGCTGCTAGTAATGTTGCGAGAGAGTTTTGTAGTCATTTAGGTGAGATCGATGTAGATTTTGACAGATTTAACGAATTATCTATACATGATAAGGTCAGTGAGCTTGATGATTTATTGATCTCAGTTTTCAATAGTGTTTCAGCACCGTTTTCTAAATTAGTAAATAAATCTGATCCAATATGGATGAATTCGAATATTAAAAGATTATTACGTATGAAAAAGCAAATAAAAAAGAGACGAGTTAACTGTTTTGAGATTCAAAGCCTTTTAAAACTTGAAATAGCCAAATCTCAACGTTCAATTAGGGAGAAATTTAGGGAGAAGATTCCTGACATGAACAGTAGTGAGTGGTATAAACTAATTCGCAAAGTTTGTGGATTATCAGTTACTTCTGTAATTGATAAAATTAAACACGTCGATAGGTCATACTTTAATTCTAGCGATTTTGATTTGGCGTGTACTGTTAACTGTCATTTTTCCAAAATTTGCAACACATATGAGTCGTGTGACAGATTATTATTATGCCCAGTTAGTGAGATGTCACAACCGATGAAGGTTGGTGCGTCTGATGTGATTAAAATTTTATCCAAATTAAGAATAAAAAAGTCCAATAGTCCTGGTTTAGTTCCAACCATTTTGTTAAAAAGTGCTAAAGAATTTATTAGTCCTCTTCTTGCGAATATTATATCCCAATCCTTTGAATCATTTACGGTACCCAATTCGTGGAAAATTGGTTATGTGACCCCATTGGCCAAGAAGGCAAAAGTTGTTTCTTTAAATGATTTACGTTCTATAACTCAAACTGATATTTTTTTCAAAGTTGCTGAGCAATTTATGTTTGACAAATTATATACCCAGTTAGAATCCAAAATCAACCCCAATCAATATGGTTGCTTATGGAAGGCTTCCACTGCTCACTATCTTGTCAAAATGTCCCACTTTGTTCTCAAAACTGATGAAATTCCTGGTGCTAATGCTATTGTCTGTGGTATTGATAGTTTTAAAGCGTTTGATTTGGTTAATCATAGAATTGTATTCTCGTTATTATTGGAGTATGGTGTTGAGGAATGTGATGTGTTGTGGCTAATTTCTTTTTTAAGTAGACGTAAACAAATTAAAGTTCAATTCAAAGTAAACAAATTGTTAAATTCAAAACGGTGATCTACAAAACTAAATTTCTTAACCTCATTTAGCACAAAACTATATCCACGTGTGCAAAATTGGATTCGATACGTTGGCCCGAAAATATGAAATTTAGTCCAATTCCCAAAAACCGTTGTCAGCACGTCTTGCAGAATAATAAGGGAAAGAAATCCATGAAAGGAGGTTATATCCGCTAGTGGCCGATACGATTGTCTAGCAGGACTTATGCCCCGAACATGGATTTGGCGAACTAAATCCCTAAGTAAATGTATATTTTGGCCAAGCATACCTTCCGTAGTCAAAAAGTATTTGTTCATGGAACGTGGAACCATGGCTCAGAATGCCCCATCTCCATGATAGGTTTCTTAACGTGGTAAAGATTGTGGTAATCAAACCACGAATAAACGTGAGAGATGTTCGCGATCTGTAATCCATCCCCCTCCTTCGCCCGGATAGCTTAAACTTGGATCTGTTAAGCATAGTTCTTGGTAATTTGGGAACATGGATAAAATCAATCTAACAAGATCCTCCCCTAACATTACAGGTCTATAGTATCTATCACATGTTTTTTTTATACCTATCTTGCGAACTTTGTGGAAAAATATTTCCGAGGGAATTTGCGCCTTCTCTATCGAACTCAAGCCATCGTCATTGGACACATTAATTATACGTAGCTCGACGGATTTGAGATTTTTAAAAGCTGAGCAAAGTTTCCAAAATGTGGGTGACTTCCCGGTAACTAAAGGCCAATCGATTCCGAGATGTTGAATTGCTTTTGAGTATTTGTCATGAAATAGGGCAAGTTGAAAGAAGAATTGGTCAATGCTTATATAATTATGGGGGAGGTTGAACTCTATCCTTTTAGGGGATGGTGGGAAGAAGGGTTGCTTCAAGTAATTTTTAACACTGTGTTTAACTTTGTTTGTGTGTAGATGGAGAGATGTTCGGGACTGAAGGTGGTTCCGAGCCTCATTTTGCCAGGTGGAGTTGACACGTGATAATTCGAGAAGGGATGGGGTTGGGACGAATTCTAGGATGGAGTGGATAATCTGTGGAAATAAACAAAAACTATTTTTAGTTATAGGAGTCGCTAAAGCTTAGTCGTGAGGTCAATTTTTTCACGTGAAATATGAACTTTGCCCAATTATGGTAAAATACTCGATCGTTAAAATTACCCAAATTTTACTTTACTTTGCATCAAACGTAAGAATTACTTACATAATGGTAAGATGTACCTTAAATTACCTACTATTAAAGAAATTTTTCGCGTGAAATATTCGAGCTGAATATAAAATCTAGGTGGCAGGGTAAAACTAGAAGAGGGTGTGGCTTTTTGCAAGACAAACAGTTATTGATAGAAGTACGATATTCTTGTTTGTTTTAATTATTTCCTTAGTTAACTTTAGTCGAGGCTTCTACCCTTTGTACCTGGGTTCGAAAAAACCCCGGGTTTTTCCAAAAAATACGACTCAGCTAGTTTTTTCCATATAAACCCATGTTAAACTCGGGTTTTTTGGGTTTTTTACGGGTTTTTCTGGGTTTTATTGGGTTTATGTATTGGGGTTTTTTGGGTTGTTTTTTTAACCCATTTGGAAAATAGGATAGCAACGTATGCTATTGATGGAGTAATGTAAAATAATTAAATTTAGGTTCTTTCTTTGACTGTTTTATCGCGTTTCTGTTAACATTGGAAATAAGGTAAAATCAGTTGTATTTTAGTTTTTCTATTTCCAACAGATGTAAGAATCACTGGAGAACTCATAATTGATATATGAAAGGTTTATCTAGTGTGTTGTTAGAAAAAAACCCACAAAAAACCCAATAAAACCCGCAAAAACCCAGTTTAGCATTGGGGTATATGAAAAAAACCGCCGGGTTTTTTTATTTTTAGAGTTCAAAAAACCCGTAAAAAACCCAAAACCTACGGGTTAAAAAACCCGTGATCGTTCCACCCTGCTCTGCACTGATTGTTCCAAACACTGCCTAGGCTGAAAGGGGGAGCTAAGCATAAAAAATATGACACTGGTTAACTGTGGTGCCGTTGGAAAGGTAATTTAAAGGTCTTTCAGGAAATATAGAGCGAGTGGGAATGGTGACAGTTCACCAGTGTCATATTTTTGATGACCTCCGGCTTTTTCGGCCCCTGTACGTCATATGCTTAGCTCCGCCCTAGCCTTTCAGTATCTGCAGTGTTTGGTATTGTCAGTACTAATCTCATAAGTGTTGGTAGTCAATACTCACAATTTTAAAGGCACACATTCACCGGCGGCAGAAGTGGGGGACAATGTCCCCTCAATTCTTTCGATGTCCCCATAATCTGCCCATGTTATAAAAACTCTACCCTCCACTATCTCATAATGTTAATGTCCCCCAATCCCCCCGACTTCCGAAGCCAGTGCACACATGTATCCTTGGAAATGGGTCAGTTAGTCGCTAATGTTTCAAGGCATTGGGTGAAGTCCGCAAATAACACAAGGGGAAGAGGGGGGGGTGAAAATTTCACAATTTTCAGTGACGTAATTTATGTAGAGCCCCTTGGTGAAAATGATGACAAAATGAATATAATCGTATGAAGCCGAGTGGGGTATAATATTCAAGCGTAATTATTTGCATGAATCATATCTCACACACGAATAATGAAATTGATTGCCATAGCGATTTGGCTGTCTTTATATCGTCTTCAAAAATAAATTCAAACTTACACACGGTATTTGTCCAACCTTTGAGGATTGTGGTTTTAATCCAGTAATGACTTCCATGACCTATAAAGTGAATGATAATATTCTAAAGAAATCAAATTTTGTCGTACTTTCATTAACTAATTAACACTAACCTTCAATTCAACTATTTTAGGTAATTTTGAGATGTATGTAGCAACTGTGCTGTTTTGTAAGGCCTCGTGCTGATGAAAAAGAGAAAGGGAAGAGCTATGATGGAACAATGATGGAGGTGGATGGAAATTTCGACCCAATATACAAGTTTATTCTAAATATAGATTTGTTGGAAGGTTTTGGTTGTTATTTGCTCCCCAAGTTTATTTATAATAAACCTAAATTGGACTGGACCAAGACTTGACCAAGCAAGAAGATGATGGGCCCACGGCGACCCAAGTTTTCATGGGGTATGTTTATAATAAAAGGTCCCATTTATTTAAGTGGATACAATATGCTTAAAAATGTGTACCCAGTTTAGCCCAATCTATTTATATCTACCAGGCAATATAAGAATTTCTTAATCTGACAAAACTTAGCACAGGAGTGGGATTTATGTATAAGGTTATTTTCTTAATACATACATGCATACTTGCTAAGTAGGAAAAGAAACGTATGCATTTATGAATGTAGGTATTTTGGGCCGTTACATGTTTTATGTCAAAGTGCCAGCTTATTTATTGGTTTAAGCCAAAGTCCAGAGCAGCCAGTTCACACATATGCCCGCTTTTTTAATCCATGAGTTAAGTTATCTCTCTTAAAAATGGCAAACTTTTTCCAGAAATCTGGGTTATCTACAAATTCCCAGGTTGGCAGAATAAAATAGAGCAGCAATCCTGTTATGTAGCTAAGATAACGAAGATCCGACTCAACACTAGAGATATATGGTGAGGAGGACCCGTCATGGTTTGTAAAACAGAAAGAAATTTCTGATATCTATTAACGTTAAAGGACGGTAAAACGTTTTGGATTTTGTGCAACGTATGCGCATTTTGCATGATGACGGACGAGAGGGTACATCATGGATGTGATAGATTCTGGCGACATATGAATGTACATACGGGTAACGGTTTCTTATCAATCCCATTCCCATTGAAGGGGTAATACATATGAAAGCCAGTATGCCGAGAACCAGCCATATACTGCTTGCACGGTCCCACATCACGGTAAATATTTGCACATTTACGCGATAAATTTATCACAAACTTTGATATGGCAAATGTAAATCCCCTCATCTATTGCTGGATAGACTCTACATATACATTTATCGTTTGCAACCCTAAAACCTGAGTAGAATAGTATATCACCAAAGCGAATGTGGGTCAGTTAATTTCATGATCTTGTCGGAAAACCATGCCTGGAATAGTGCTTGTTCGCGTGGGGGATATTTTGCCATCTATGTCGACGTTAGTTTGTTTGATATTGCAAATTGATTACCATTACGTAAACTCCCGATTACAAGCTTCTTAAAATTTACAATTTTTTAAACAGTGCCAATGTGCGGGCGAAGGTCGTGTGGAAAGATGAGGTCCAAAATACAAGCCCTGGATCTTTATCTGAGCCATTTTATAAAATATTGCTGTGGGATGAGACGGGTCCGATTTACTTATTCGTCTACTTGCATCCAAAGCCTCCGATGAGAGCGAATCCAGAATTTACACAGCAAATGAGGAGAATTGTGGATGCATTGGTGGTAAGCGAGGAGGCGTTAGTTACATAGATATATTTATTTATTACGTAACTTTATACTGACGAAAACAATTAAATTCCAATTATTTCTTGTGGGCGTTTTTTCTTCCCGACTCTTCGCAACTTTCGAAGTTAGCATGGATCTGGTATTCAATTTTCGAGGTGTACTTGTCCGTGGAATTTATAGAATGAACTGCGTGTTTCCTCAAAATTTATGATTTAAATTAAAACCCAATGATGCGAGACAAGTACTATGCATTCGTATCGTCCTCAAAATGACAACTTTATTACCAGGCCCACTACATTGTGTAGCTCGATCTGTTCAATCTCATTAAATTTTGTACGAAGGTTAACGCTAACGCGTACATAGTTACCATATAAATAATTCATATACCTAGGTTATTTTAACCTGCCATGGCCTCGTTACCATGGTGTCCACGGTAAACACTAATTTTATATTTTATGTATCAGGTTGGTAAATTGTACACTTTTGAGGCCCGAGTTAGGAATTTCCAACCAGAATATACCACACAGAATCACAGCAACGGGGCCGAGTTACTTTTCCACAACATGGTGGAAGATAACGAGGTTGGACATGGCCTTGAAGATGTCCGGGGTTTCGTGCCATTTCAATTCAGTAATGCGCAAGTAGTTAACGACACGGATGTGGCAATGGCTGTCGGTGAGTTGATGGATATTTGTCCATGAAAGTAAGTTATCTGTATGCATATTTTTTTTATTCTACGTTCCTGCCCAAATTTAATAGATGTTCTCGGGACCGTTGTTCGTGTCCACAATGCAGACGAGGGTCCGGATGAGCTACGACGCTTCATCGAACTGCAGATTATGGTGGGTAGCTAAGGCGGTCAGAGTTTGGGTCCATGGCAATGTATTTTACAATCAAAATACACAATACATTTCTAAGATACTTATTCACATTTCTTATATCAACAAGGATGGTGCGCCAAAATTTATGTAATTGGGATGTGCACATCATTATTTTCCAGTTTTATTCGTCTGTATTAATTAAATAGATTTTATCGTATTACGTATTTAAAACGAAATTTACTATCCGGACACCCATTACTTGTTTAAAATACAAATGTATTTTAAAATTTCTAATGTATTTGTATTTTGTATTTTCAACTCGCCTATTTTGTCTATCCCTGACAAGGATGGATATACATACATTCATGGTTTTGTATCATAAAATATTCTATGAGTGAAATATTTCATAGCAAATACGATTTATTTTCGTTGTTTAATTTCAGGGGGGTCAGTTTGACTGCAACGTTTGGCGACGTCATGAAGAAAGATTTCTAGTGAACGCTGTGCCATTCAGGGTAGCCATCCAAGGGGCAAAGGTTACCAGGTTTGATGACCAAGTCCAGCTGAACATTGGCAACACGGCAACAGTGTACATGGCAAGTTGATAGAAATTATAGTTTTATGTATGCGTATGCAATTATATACATGATGCGAATACATATTTTGATGTATTTATTTAAAGCAGCATAATTAGTGTGCATATAAACTTGATTTAATTCAGCAATACAATGGGCCTACTCATAGAAAACCTCGCATACTGAGAAGTTGTAAACTTTTCTTGAATTTATTAGATTCTGCAAAATTTTTATACCGTCAAAGTTAACATACAAAAATCTAAAATGATTTGCGCAGGTTGTCGTGTCGTGAGTACACCCAATGTTCTAAATTCAAATTAAAAGTGCTTTAATGGAGATGAGTAATTTGCGATATCCGCAAACTTTTATGATCTAGCTGAACACGGAGGAAGAAGAAAGGATCCTAATCGACCCTGCTATACTTGATGGCGAGTTTTATAGGGAGACATTTGAATGAGGGGGAAATTATGGAATTATGAATATTTTGCCTTGAATGAAATAAAGATCATTGTTTAAGCAAAACGCAAACCGGGTGTGTACCAGTATATTTTAACTTTAAATTGTTTTGCAAGGAAAATCAATCTCTTGTTGTAAATTGATGACCAGAAATCGCAAGAAAGAATTGATAAAAATTCAACCTTCAACCTTGAAAATGTAACGATTCATTCTTACGAAGTTTTGCTACCATTATATTTTATGTAAGTTTCATCCTTGCTTCCGATAGTTGTTGATATTTTTGTTCACCGGCGGGCAGTTTTATGGGGTGTACGCAGAACTTTTTTAACACAGTGTAGGTATACTTAAGTGGCCTCAGAATTTTGACTCTCACAAATATATTCACACGAAGGGGAACTGTTCGCACCTTTTACTCATTTTTTAAAGTAACTTTTCTTCTTCTGGTTTTTTTTTTCATTTAAAGATCATGTTTTACTTCTCCAATGTGTGAATTTTATAGTGACGGAGCAAATAATAGAATCCAAAAAAAGACTTTCCGCAAAAATAACATTGGCCCCCTTTAGCCCCTTCATGTACCCTTTTCATATGAAATTTCAAATTAGTTAGGGTCGATATTCTCTTATCACAACGGGTACACAGAAAATATTCACGGTTTCTATGGCAAGCCTTCATATGCCTTAGGATTCTGGATCTTAGGACAGTCTTGGGACACAAGTCACATTTACGTATCGGTCGGTCCTCTATTCCTTGATGGGTCAACTGAAACAGGATGCACAATTAAATAATGCTGCTTGAACTTATCTAAGTCAATGGTTCTGATATTTTCTTTCGAACCTGATGTCTCTTGTGGTTACTGCGAACTGCAAAGCTCTTTCCGCAAATGGCACATTTGTGTGCTTTCTCTGTCGTATGAGTAGCAATATGCGCGTCGAGGTTCCCCTTGTGTTTAAATTCTCGTTTGCAAAGCATGCACAGAAATCTGAGAGGATTTTGGGGGTGCTCTGTTTGAAAGTGCTGTGCGGCCACAGCCTTGTACAAAAAGGATTTATTGCAGGTTGAAAGTCGGCAAGGGAAAACCTCTCGTTCAGACTTGTCTAGATGGGTTTTCTGTGGCAATATGAACACAAATTTAATTATGTATCAGAAATTTATTTTCAGGTGTTCCATCAACTTACCTGATGCTTTGTTAGCCGGTCGAGGTGTGCAAATCTCCTTCCACATGTGACACTGTGACACATTTATAGCTGTTTTCCATCGTGTGGGTATTCATGTGGCGGGCGAGCTGATTTTTTTGTTTAAATACCTTGGTACAAAATGCGCAATGAAATTGGGCCGGATTCCCGGAATGTTTCGTTCTTAACGTGCTTGGTAACGTTGCTGTTAGCGCTGAAGGTTTTTCCACATCCTAAGAAAGTGCAAGGCCATCGAGGACGATCTGCAGGATTATGTGCGCTGTCGATATGTTTTCGTAAGCTAGCGGGACAGCCAACTTCAAGATTGCATAATTTGCAGATTTCCTTTGTTTTATCTGTATGAATGAGACGATTATGCTGATTTAGTGTTCTCTGGTTTTTTAGGGTTTTCTGTCAAATCTGAAAGAAACACATGAAGAGTAGACGGGCCTGTGAAAGGGATTTGTCATAATCAATAAAGTAATTACAAAGTAGAATGTTTAGTATATTAAATACTTTTCTGCTTGTTTAGTTAAAATCTGATACATATATTTTCCTCTTACCTTACACTGAACTTGAGAATTTTCATCATGCATGATGGCATGCCAGGCAAGTTGATACCTCTTTTGAAAAGCCTTCCTACAAACGGGACACTCCCATATGGTGGAATCCATTCTAATTTTTCTCACTCAAATTGGGATGCTCTCGACTAAATGTGTTGGTTTATTATTTATAATATGTAAGTAAACAGTAGAACATTTGCCTAAATCGTGCCTTCTTCTCCGAAACGAAGATTAATATATATGTAATTAAATTTAAAAAAACATGGATAATAGACGAACTGAACAACATAGTTCGGGAAGTACGATACTTCTGGCAAAAAGTTCTGTCAAAAGTATCGTGATTTAGAACACTTGAGCATTTCTGGTATGTAAGTCGTACATAAGGTTTAGAACTGAAACTTCCTGACAGTTACGTACGAGCGAATATTAACCTGAGGTGCTCTCTCGTTTATAATTAAATTCTTGTTTTTGTAAAAAAAGTTCATAGAAAGTTGAGTCTAATTTTAGCACAGACAGACCATCGAACCTTGATTTTTGTTCGACTCAAGACGCCTTCATACTAAGGATTGTATAATTTGGGCTCCATTTAGATGTCTCCATATCGTGAAGACAGAATAAATGTCAAGTACATACATGTGCAAATTCTATCCACAAATATTATATTAGTTGAAAAATAGAGGCGACCGACAATATGGTGGAATGACTTCCATGCCAACTACGTGGCACCTCACCAAAGCTGTCAGGATAAAAAAAGGTTGGTTTGGTGAAGATAAATTTCTGCCAGAAAGGGCTCAAGGAATGCTATTTGGATTGTGTGTGAACAAAACCTACCTTTTTTATATGGTAACCTATTTAGATACACACACGGCGTGATATTTATGTATAGAAACATTTTGTTCAGGGTTCCTAACCCCGGGTAATGGGGTATTGAGGTATGAGTATTGGGGTTTTTGCTCCAATACTAAGGGTATTCGGGAACCCTGATTTTGTTTAATGCATGTAATACATATATACATATAATTTCCAAGTATTTCGTTCTGCAGGCGGGCTAAGTACAAATGTATCAAATATGTTTCATTTGCGAAATAGTGGTACAGAGTTTGCAATACATTTCATGCTAGATATGAATTATTTACCCTTAGATAAATTTGAAAACATGATGTTTTACTTCTCCAAAGTATGAATTTTATAGTGACTGAGCAGATCATAAAATCCAAAAATGGCTTTCCACAAAAATTACATTGGCACCCTTTCATGTACCCTTATTCACATGGAGTTTCAAATTATGCAAGGTCGTCTCTTATCACATTGGGTACACTGAAAATATTCACTGTTTCTATGGCAAGCCCTAATGTGCTGTTGGATTTCAGATGTTGATGTAAAAGTTTTAGGACACAAGTCACATTTACGAATTAGTCGGTCTTCTTTTTTTGATGGGTCCGCTGAAACAGGAAATGCTCTTAAATAATTTTGACTAAATTTAGGTAAGTCATTCCTACTGATATTTGCTTTCTAACCTGATGTTTCTTGTGGGTTTTCTGAAGCGCAAAGCTTTTTCCGCAAATGGCACATTTGTATGGTTTCTCTTTCGTATGGGTAGCAATATGCCCGTTGAGGCTTCCCTGTTGTTTAAACTCGCGTTTGCAAAGCATGCACAGAAATCGGAGAGGATATTCTGCGTGCTCTGTTTGAAAATTCCGCGCGGCCACCACTGGCGGAACTAGGGGTAGGTGGGGGAGGTCCCACATATTGGCCCCCGAGGTCCGACGGCCCCCGGCCGTCGGACGCTGATGTATACATATTATTGGATTTTTTGCATGATGAATAAAATATTTTCTTAAAAATTAGCAAAACCGATTTCTATATTAAATCCAAATTTATTAACAAGTTTCACGTATCTAACTTTTGCATGTCCTCCAATTTTAGGTTATGCAATACACGTATTTACGTATGTATGTACGTAGTCATGCGAGCAGTGATTCTGTTACAACTTTGCTAAATAAATAATTACAAGTCCAGGGTTGGTCTGGCGTTTACAGTAACTGGGACTAATTTGATTGTATGGCAAAAAAAGGGAAAAAAATGTTAAAATGATTTTTTAAATGTTGGGGCCTACATACACAGTTTAATTTTTTCCATTTTTTAATTAATCAATAATTTATTACATTATTGTTAGACTCGTGTTTGATTTAAATTTTTCGTTTGTCATCATACTAATTACAACTTGTGGTGCCCAGTTTCGGCTGTGCTTCGTGCCTTTCCAAAAGATGAAACGGACCTATAAAAAAGCTGCGAGGAGCAGAAAATCGCGGATGAAAAACGTATCAGTATGAAGAAAGTTACAACTGACATAAGATGGTTTATTTCGCATAAATTGAAACCTTCCAGGATACTTCGACTAGTGTCGATAAAAATGACGCGGCTGAAATCTCCAACATTTCTAAGGAAGTTGGCGGTATATTTTAAATTTAGTACATCAATAAAGAATTTAGTTAATTTTAATTAATTATTGTCATTTTCAATCTTTTATTTTTGCCTTGTACTTTAATTGTATTACAAGCAGCTCGTGACATTGACGTCAGAGATTCGGGGGATAATGAAGAATCGAAAAGTCCTTAAATTAATCGTCATAGTAAATTAATAGTTATCACCACGAAACAAAACTCACCGAAACCACAAATTCAATTTTATTTGGAAAATCCTGATAATAGCAGATCGGGAGATGTCGGGGATTCCGACAAAGGTCATAATTTACGAGGTTGACGTGATTTCTATATTTTATTTCATTGAGAAGTTATCCACATACATAATTAAATGTTTTGCAGTTGTAAATCTATCTTTTCCATTTCTGACTGATAAGTCGTTGTTCCAGTCAACTGAACTCACTCTAGAATTAAAATTGTAACTCGCCCGAATCGGTCCATGTCAGCCTGGTGGAACATTCTCGGAAGGAGTTGATGGCACACGATTTTCCGAAACATACTACTTTGTCGACTCCGGCAGTATGAAAAAAGATGGAAGTGTATCGCATATTCACCGTCCCAAAAACTGATCTACTGTCACTGCGGGGCCTACCAAGGACTACAAGCAATAATTTCTGGAGATGTCAGTAATGCCTTCAACGTTCACCATACAGCTCATAATTTTAACCTGGTTTTCTTTTACGCGATAAATTCGCCAGCTATCATTCAGACCTTCTTCGAAACAGTACAGAAAGTATTCACCTTTTTTTGGGCAGCGGAATTAGATGGTGAAATTTAGAATAGCTTGATGAGGGTGGGTCTAGTAAAACTTTGAAGAATTTATGCCCAACAAGATGGGAGTCACGTCATGAAGCAATCCATGCTTTATTAATCAAATATGAATCTGTAATAATTGAGTTGACGAGGAACCCTCTTACCAGTGCAAAAGTTGAAGAAAGAAATCAAGTTAAGAAAAGAGTAAGAAAAACATCTCAAAATTCGGATTCATCTTGTCATTTGTTTTTTTGGGAGAAAATTATTCTAAGCTGCAATATTGTATTATAAATTCTGCATTCTCCAAAAGTAGACTTTGCATTGGCTGCCAAAGTTTTAAAAGAGTGCATTGCAACATTGGATAACTTGCAGAAAAATTATCGTGACATTGAATCTGCAGCGAGGAGTTTGACAGCAACTTGCGGCATCTCAAGTGACTTTCAGACGCGAAGATAGAGATTCAGGAAAAAGCTTTACGGCTAATTATCTATCGACAAGTATCTGGAAGTATGTGACTGCATATGAGAAGACGGTATTTGATCCAGTGTAAGCACGCATTTTAAAGTGTTTCATCTGCCGATTTGTTGGCCTAAAAAAAGTTATGGATATACTTAGATTAGAACTCCAGATGTACTGTTTGATTAAAAATAAGCAGATTCCGATTTCAAGTGCGCCCAGGATTTTTGCATCTCGCACGAACTGGACGTGTTGTCAAATTTACCAAAACAGGTTCGAGTATTTGCATCTGCTTTTCCAAATGAGGTGCAGAATATAACAACCGTAGAATAAGTTGGGACAAGACTACTTGAGATATCTTGATGATTCGTTTCCAGATATTTTAACGGTCTGTAAATTAGTTTGACACTACCGGTCAGCTTGGCCAGCGTTGAGCGCTCCTTGTCCAAGCTCAAGCTCATTAAAAAGTACCTGCGTTCTACTATGAGCCACGAATGATTGACCGGTATATCCATCCTTAATGTGGAGCTGAAGAGGATGGATTTTAGTAACATTGAGGAACAGGTAAATGAGTTTGCTACAAAAAAGTCCAAAAGAATGAAGTTTTGACTTTGTGACAATTGCTTGTATAGTCCACATTAAAGTAGTCGTATTGTTATTTAAAACTTGATCTAGTTATAATTAATTAGTTGGCTTGTACTCCTTCATAAAAATTAAACGTTTTGCTAATAAAAAATAATTTATGCCAAGTCAAAATTGAAATGGTTTCTACCGCCAATGTTATCGCGAAATCAATATATTTTTCAGTTCTCCTATTACAAAAAACAAAATTGGAACATGTTTAAGACTGAAAATTTTGATAGGCCCCCAAACTAGCTCACATACCGGCCCCGAATCTATAGTTCCGCTAGTGGCGGCCACGCCCTTGTCTAAGTAGGACTTAGTGCAGGTTGGAAATCTGCAGGGGAAAACCTCTCGGGTGGTCTTGTCAAGATGGATTTTCTGCGAGAATATGTGCGAGCGCAAATTTAATTGCGGATCAGAAATTGATTTTTAAGGAGTTCCATCATCTTACCTGATGTCTTTTTAGGTGGTTGAGCTGTGCAAATCTGCATCCACATGTGAGGCATTGATAGCTCTTTCCATCTGTGGGTATTCATGTGGCGGGTGAGGTCGCACTTTTGTATAAATAATTTGAAACAAAACGCGCAATGAAATCGGGCCTGATTCCCGGCATGTTCGTCATTAACGTGCTTGGTAACGGTGTACTGGCTAGTGAAGGATTTTCCGCATCCTGGGAATGTGCAAGGGTATCGAGGCCGATCTCCAGCACTGTTGATATGTCTTCGTAAGCTGTCGGCACTGCCAAGTTCTCTGTTGCACAGTTTGCAGATTTTCTTTATTTTATTTCTATGAATGAGACGGAAATGTTTATTTAGTGTTCTCCGGTTTTTTAGGATTTTCATGCACGTCTACAAGAAGAAATATGTGGGGAGTAGACATTAGAAATGGATTTGTCATGTACCAAAAGGTAATTTAATAATAATTCAATATTTAGCATCTTAAATACTATTGTGATTGATTACTAAAGTTCCGAAACACATAGTTCCCTCTTAGCTGACAAGTAACTTGAGAATTTACATTTCGTGAATTTTGGCATGTCGGGCAAGTTGAGATTTCTTTTGAAAAGGCTTCATGCAAACGGAACACTCCCACAGGGTTGAATCCATTCCAATCTTTTTTTGACAACTGGGAATGCTCTCGAGTAAATTTCTTTGATTTCTATTTATGTGAATACTAGAATATTTGTACAAATCGTGTCTGGTGTTCCAAAAGTCAAATTGATAACTAATTAAATTTAAAAAAAACATGGGTAATGGTCGAACTGAATAGCGTACTACGCGAAATACGATACTTCTGTTAAAAAGTGTTGTAAAAAATACTGGGAGTTAGAATACTTGGTAGCAAATCATAGAACTGAAAGGGTCTGTGAGGTATGTACGGTGAATAGTAACCACAAAACGTGTATGCATGTCTTCACGTTTATAACTGCATTTTTGTTCTTTACAGAGGTTCGTACCGAACTGAGTCTAATTTTAGTACAAAGGGACCAAAGCAGCTTGATTTTTCTTCAATTCAGGACGCCGTTAAACCACAAACCTTAGGACTAAATTTCAATGTCTCCATATCGTAGGGCTAGAAGAAATGTCAGACACATAGGCAAATTCTATCCACATGTTATAGTAGTAGAGAAGGTGTTAAAAGCCTTAGTCTACATTTCCAGGAAAAATGTCTCTAAAAATAAAGCATCTTCACACAAGAATTACACATTTACGCATCATACTTATTTTTCTTGGGTCTATTATTTTCAATGAAATTACATGAGTATGTAAATTTATACAACCTTTCTGCTCGGTTAATTAATGTTCCATAAATAAAATTGATAAGTCATAATTTACCAGTGCCAAGATGTTGGAAATTTCCATTAATTGATTAAAACAACAGGGGCACTGTCTCAATTAAGTATTACATTATGCATTACTCTGATTAAATCAAAAGTATTTATTTATTTAGTAAATACCTGAGTAAATATAAATATGCATATCTAACACCAGTTCCAGGATCATTTAATGTGTACCAAATCCATTGAAAAAATGTGGGTTTGGTACATGCTATTTCTCATCGTAGATAATTAAGTAACTTATGTTAAAGTAAGTTAGTACCACCCCACCGTGACCACATAATAATAAGCGACACAATTTTTTTGTGCTTGATTTGATTATCAAATAAATAAAAAAACTTATCACAGTCTCCACTAGGATAGACGCATACATATTTTGTTTAGCTGTTCAATCACTGCCCATCAACAAATTTCATGCGTACACGGATCTATGAAAGTAATTGAGTAAATACGTGTGCACAACTCATTTATCATTTTACTCATCAGTAATCCGTAAGAAGTTACATATTTATATGAGCAAAGCCTAATCTGACTCTATAAAAATTGCCCAGTTTCTTTCTCGTGCGTCACCTGGTTCCGTGTATTATTTAGAATTCGTGCAAAAAAATTCGGACAGGATTAACAAACAAAATAACCATTATAGTTTAGTAAAAATTGTAAAGACGCCAGTCGGGTTTTTGTTTTTGTCAGGGAAAAAGCTCAAATGGTGATGCCGTATCTTTTTAAATCTTATTTGAACAATTTGCAAAAATATTCAGTAGACTGAATCGAATTAATCTTTTGCTGCCGATGTATTCCTTTGGAGAGAAATTTGTTAATTATCATGTTTCAGACAACGACACATCAGAAATAAATAGCCCTACAATTCCTAAATGGAACTGGACTTGGGACAGGACTTTGAAAACAATTATTCTCAGCCCTATCGTGATATTCACAATTGTTGGAAATTTCTTCGTCGTGTACACCTTTGTGAAAAGGAGACGGGTAAAAAAACTGGTGATAAAGATGATATGCGCGGGAGAGATTTAAAAATTTAAATTTCAAATTATGAACATTTGACGATGTACTATGTAGGGGGATCGAGCAACTCATTAATAGAGATAGCCCAAACCCGCGGCGGTAGCACATTTAAGGCTAATTGCCGGCAACATTTGACGATAGGAACTTCGCAACCCGACCCACTTTTTCATCGCGAATCTCTCCCTGGCCGATTTTCAAGTTGGTATTTTGGCCATGCCGGTCCTCGCCGTGGTCCATGTTACAGACAGGTGGTATTTCGGGGCAGGATTTTGCTATGCCTGGGTCATCATACATTTCTGGCTCTGCTCGGCGTCCATCCTCTCAACGCTGGCGGTTTGTATTGAGCGCTACGTCGGGGTTAAGCATCCGTTAAGGCATCGGGAAATTCTGAGCGTGCCAAGGTATCTGGAATATTCTGGGAATAATTTTGTGAATATTTTTGATTTAAAATAAGTAATTATGGATTTCGAGTTCTTAATTTTTTAGCCTGACACAGAGCCGATATATGCACCTGTTTCTATATTCTTTATAAGATTTGTCCATTATCCGTCTGTCCGACCGTCTACCAGTAACGCTATTTCAGTGTTCGGTATTTCGGTCTTAAAATTGTTAATGATATCTATATAGTAGAACTATTTTAAAGAGCAAAGCCTGCCTCGGACTGCGCAATACTGTACTGATATTTTTTTACAGGGTGATCGCGATAATGTGTATCGTCTGGGGGCTCGCCGGTTTCCTTACACTATCTTCCGTACTTATCTTCCCAGAACCGCCTGACGACCGGGAGGCCGATTTTGGTTGCAAAGTTAACAATCAGATTGGTCACGTTTTAATCGCCACGATTGGAATTCTCTACATTCCGACCGGATTCATGGTATTTCTGTATTGGAGGATCTACATCATAGCGACAACACATTTGGAAGAATTGAAGAAGCGTGGACTTCGCGTAAATTGGGGCGCTGTCGTGCCAAAAGCGTAGAGGCAAGTAGTAGGAATATGAATTTTTTGGTTAAAGTCTTGAAATCGATGTGTCTTCATAAAATCAGACCACCTCATCCCTCTTTGAAAAGAAAGATTTGGTCAAAACGGAATTTTTTCCGGTCAACTATAGATCCTATGTTATCCTCACAACAAATAACTTCTATCTCCCTCGATGTCGCAAAAAAGGTCGAAACAAACGTCGAAAATTCGACGAATAGAATTGGAGTCATTTCTTACAAATCGGACAAAGCTTCGTCCTCATCAATGAGACAACAAATGAAATCCACGACCTTAAAGAAAGCAACACCATCCTTGAAGCAGATAAACCTTGCAAAACGTGCCGCAATATTGGTCGGCATCCTTTTGGCTTCTTACATCCCGTTCTTCACTGCAGACGCCGTTCCCAACGTATTGTACACTATTCTTTGTTGGATTCGGTATGGAAACGGCGCTCTAAATCCCATCATCTATGCCTTTGCGGTGCCAGGATATCGCAAGGCTTTTCATAGAATACTTCATTTAACTGGGACATAGGTTTGCAGGGAGTTAATAAAACATAAAATGGAAAATACAGACTTATCATCCTGAATCAACTTCAGTATATGATTGACACCGAAAATCGAACAAAACTATTCCACTCTGTTTGTATGTACATGTCAAGAACAACTTCAAAAGTGTAGTAATGATTCTATATATTCTACACATTCTACACAGAGAATATTGCGTAATAAATAATTATTTCCGAATGATTACGTATTACGTTATCATCTCGCCAACAAATATACATACTCAAATTTAGCTCTTCATTTCCTTTTAATAATTGTTCAACCTTATCTAAATTCCAATACTGTTTTTTTATCTTTTTCTTTGGGTGGTCCAAAGATTTGAGTTTCGAAAAAAGTCTCTTCGACATCTAATGTAGGCTGAATCAGATTTTTTAAAAACATAAAGAAGGGGGAAAAATCCCCAACAACGGGAAAAAATTCTTAGCAATGTTGAGAAAAATCGCTCTCAAGGCGAAAAAAATTACTTAACAACTTTAAAAAAATTCCTTGGCAACGTGTAAGAAAATTCATCAGCAAAATAAAACAAATATCTTAGGGACGATAAAAAACCCATAAGTGGTTTTAAATAATCTCTGCTCCTCCTTATGACGGGCTTCTATGCTACTGAGGATGATTTACTCACCTGGTCGCCGAATTTGATCTCAAATTACTCGGGACCCGTTTGTTAGTTCGGCTCGAAATTTGGAACACAGTCGTGCAACACGCTCTAGAACTTTTGTTGAAAAAATCAGGTCATTATCTTATACAGAGGTATGGCAACGATGGTGGGGTCGATTTCAAATTGAGATATTTTGGGAATGGGTTGGAATTTTAAATTCAAATTTGTTCACGTGATAGATTATATCCTCAGAAAATTTTATGTAAAATTTGAGATCATTATTTTGAAAAATGCCACCCCCAACAACTCTGGAAATAGAGATACTCATAAAAAGACTTTTCAAACTTGGATACACGCATAGCCAAATAGTTAAAGAGGTCAAAGGTCAGGGCTATTTGGCAAATAAAAATTTAGTTTATAATGTACTAATTATAAAAGGAATTTAGTGAGAATTCCTTTCGGAAGGGTTCCTAACACCTCCATGAAGTTGCCATCGGAAAGTGCTAAGTTCGACCGTGTTAGGAAAAATTGACCTTTTGACCTCCAAATCGAACTTACCAACCCAAGAAGAGAATTCACAAAAACTTAAAGTGTCAAGGAGTTCTGTGCAAATCGGTTTGAAAATTTTAAGAAAAAGGGTCAGGAGGAAACCACGCGTCCATCAGCTCAATGAGACGCACATAAAAAATCCCCGACGGACTTGCAAAAACTTTAATGCAAATTCTTTGACAAATGATAGAAGTGAGTTTTTTGTGACATTAGACGACGCATTAGTGGCTTTACAAAATACAAATAACCAGAAGAATTTACTATGATTTACTAAATAATAAAAATACCCCAAACTTGGTGCTTCAGCGCAAGGAAAACTTCAAAGGTGATCGTTTACCATGATGCGGCGTCATCTCATGCAGCAACATTGACTCAAGATTATGCCAAGGACTTAAAAGATAGTCTTGGGATAAAAATCATTTCCAATAGTGAAATCATAGTCAAATCAACGAATGCCAGTCCAATGGAATTTTTCGGCTTCGGATATTTGAAAATAAAGTCCTTCCGAAGACGCCCTTGCACAATTTCTGGGCTTTGGAAAGTGTTGAAAGACGAGTGGAAGAAAGTTGATCTCACCATGGTTCGGAAAACGTACAAAAGTTGGACTCGAAGATGTCGACTTAAAGTTCAAGATACGGGCTTTCATATAAAACATATCCGGCGCCTTCATCACAAAAGGTCATCGAGTAATTAAGGTTTGAAATCGACCCCACCATCTTTGCCATACCTGTAAAATGCCCCTCCCACTGACCCCGGAAGTGGAAAGTACAATTAAAACACTTTCCAAACTGAAATACTCGTATAGCCAAATAATTAAACACCTTAAAAGTTGGGGGCACTCGGTTTCGAAGAAAGGGATAACCAATGTATTAAAAAATAGAGGCAAAAAACGACAAGCTTTGGCAGAAGGACCAACCCCACCCCCGAGAAGAAGCCGACGAAAAGTGCTAACTCAGGCTGTGCTGAGGAAAATTGACCTCGTGACCTCAAAGGACAATCCACCCACCCAAAGACAAATTGCTAGGCAAGTTAAAGTGTCACAGAGCTCAGTGAACAGAGCAATTAAAATTTTAAACAAAAAGGTACGACGTAAGCCTCGCGTGCATCAGCTGACTGAAAAACATAAAAAAAATCGCAGGCTCACCTGCAAACAATTTTATAAAAATTATTTGACCCACGACAGAAGTGAGTACTTAGTCACATTGGACGAAGCACTGTTGGTGCCTAACCTAACCTAACCAAACACCTCTAAAAATTCACGGAACTTAGTGCTCCCTCACAAGGAGAACTTTTGCAAAAAGTTTATGGTGGTAGGTGCAATGACCGGTCGTGGTGTCCTCCCATTACTAAAAGTGCCCCAAAAAGTGAAGATATCTGCAAGGTATTATGTGAATTGTGTTTTGAAACCACTTTTGGAGGTCCATCTACGAAAACTGTACGGGAAAAAAATTAATAAAGTGGTTGTCCACCACGACGCGGCGTCCTCTCATACGGCGAAGTTGACCCAGGATTATACAAAGGACCTTCATGCTAAACTCGGGATAAAAATCATCTCGAATAGTGAAATACCTGTCAAATCTCCCGATGTAAGTCCCATGGACTTTTTCGGGTTCGGATACCTTAAAAGAAAAATGTTTACCAGGAGACCCAAAATTTTGGAAGGAGTTTGGAAAACTTCCACTCCTAAAACAGGAGTGGAAGAAAGTCGACGTCCCCATGGTCAAGAAAGTGTACAAAAGTTGGAACAGAAGATGTCGACTTGTAGTTCAGGAGAAGGGCTCTCACATAGAAAATGTCACGCAGTTACACTCCAAACCGTTCCGGAGTTATTAAAGGTCAAAGTCGGCGACCAGGTGAGTAAATCATCCTCTGTAGTTTGTTATAATAGTGCAAGTTTTATAACATGTGGATAACAAAATAAAATTTCAAATTTGTAAAAAATTGAAATTTTTTAATTTCAATTTGATTTCTTCGAATAATATGCAAAAACAACCCGAGTTGCCAAGAAGCTCTTAAAAACTTCTTCAAATGGTCACCAGCGTCGGCAGAGAGTTGTAATTTTTGCCGCACCCACTCCGAGCATTTGCCGAGGCTCTTATTTCATACGGCTAAGTGCAATTTTTTTCTGGGTAAACGCCCATCCTACGCCAACGTTGGGCCCCCGACCGAGTGCAGAGCCCAACAAGACGAAATATACAGAGTCTTACCTCCTATGGCAATGCTACGGCAATGGGAAGTTTGGGGTATTCGCGGACTGGGTGATTTTTCCCACCACCGCCATTCACACTCTGTCTCTTCGCCTTTCTTTTCAGTCAGTACGCCATTAATCAGTCAAAAAAGTCGGTTAACATTTAACATTTTAAAAGAATGGCCAAGTTTACCGTTGTGGTATTTCCTGATGAGGAAAATGCTGTCGACGTTATATCATCTACCTGGATTTTGCCATCATTAAGTGCAGAGCAGAATAGCAAAGAGAAAGTGTGCAGATATCCACCAACTAAAGTTCGAGGGGCTAAATTGGCAAAATTATTAGCCAGCCACAGCTCTCCTTCTTCTGACTGGCTAATTTGCACATGCCGGATACTTGGTGAATATGGTAAGAATATATTAATTAACTTGAGTGCATATATCGGGAAATAAATAAATCATTTATTGAATTATTTGCAGATAACTTTTTGCTCGCTCGTGAGGCCTCAATAAGAGCGGAAGAGACTTCAAACCTTGAACCTTCGGCTATCGACGAGTTAGACACCAGAAGATTGCGACAAAAAAAGTTGTTAAAAGGAAAACAGACCAAACCACGGAAACCCCCACCGGTGGCAAGGTCGTCCAGTACGTCAAGTGACGAGTCAGGAAGTCAAGAAAATATTAAATTCACGTCGGGACCTGCTCAACCTTCTTCTACAAAGTTAAGCCTCCAGTTGGTCACAATTAACGCTAACGGTACATAAAGTTACATAACTAATAAAAATGATAAACCTAACTTAAATATGTTCTTCTCTAGACGAAAAAATACACGATCAGCCAAACACTCCCCAAGTAGACGAGTATGTAGTGGTCGACAACGAGCTTCGAAAACTCGACACAACAGCGCCCAACATTTCACCCGGCCTTATTGTGAGCGAGACGTTTGATGTAAAAACGGTCGTCCAGCTTCTGACAGAGTTCCAAGAGGAAAACAGAAGTACTATAATAAGACTTAAATTAAGTGTAATTTTTGCAACTTAACTATAACTTTATTTGTCTCAGGATTTCAACAAACCATCATTGAGAAACTGGTCATAATTAACCACAAGCTAAGACAAACTGCATTAGGAAAAACGTGCAAAAAAATCACTACTCTAGTGGGTGCGCCACCGCTTCCTCTGACCAACAAAGAGGATCTCGTCTTATTAAATAACTGGCTCAATAACGAGACAAATCAAGAGTCTATGGTAAAAATACTTTGCGTGCTTAAAATTTACAATTATCGAACATCAAATATTAGAATAAGAAGCCAATTACAATATTTGTTATTATGCAGGTCGAAAATCTCAAACTCCAAGGAGGTGACCATGTGGCAGGTGTCGTAGCAAGTATTTTGCAAGAAATTTTCACAAATCATTTCGCAAAAGAAGTAAGTTTTACGGGACAAGGTCCGAAAGCCGTGTGCGGAATCAAGAACTCAAAGCTACATAAAATTGTTATTAGTAAGCATAAATTATGAAAACTATTTACCCTATTATATTAACACTATTGCATTAAAAATAATTTTCAACTATTAATATATTTTGTAAATTTCAGGAGCCGTGAGAGAGACTGAGGGTTTCGAAACGTCAACCGATTTTAGTGTGAAGAAGGCGATAATTAATTGGTTCAAAAACGCAGGTGATAGAGCCGGAGGTCGGGAAGAACGTCGCCAGCGTCATCTCACAACATGAGTACAAAATCCCCCAGAACTGCACGGCGAAAGCGACAGGACGAGACTAGGAAAATATTAGTGATAATACGTTCTAGAAATAATAATGAGGTTCCAAAATTGTTTAACCCAATTAATGTAAATATGGTAGTTGATGAGTATGCAAGTATTGCAGAAAATTTTGACGAGCAAATTGTAGAGAACGCAGCAGAGCCCATAATAGAAAATTGTACAGATATGTTAAGGCAGGGCATGACTTCCAATAACTTATCTTTAGAAGATAGCCTTCGAGTGTGGGCAACAACAAATAATATAACTCATACTTGTCTTAGAAATTTAATAGCTATTGTTAATCCGTATCTAAATAACATTTTGCCATTAGATCCACGAACATTATTGCAGACCCCTCGCAATATTAGTGTAGAGAAAATTGGAGGTGGAGAATTTGTATATTTTGGTATCAGGAGTGGCATTACGAAACTCTTGTTCAGAGATTTGACTGATTGTAAATTTCCAATAGTTATTAAAATGCAGGCGGAGACTCAGAGACGTCTTTTGTCTATCTCTGTTGGAATAGATGGGGTTCCAATAAGCAACAGTAGTACCAAGTCATTTTGGCCAATATTAGGATTATTAGATCAAGTACCAGGTTCTTCTCCGTTCATAATAGGATTATTTTGTGGCATGACTAAACCGACAGATACATTATTTTTGAAAAAAATTTGCTAATGAAGTATTAGAGTTGGAAAGTTCTGGTGTAATTTTCGGATCTATTACTTTTGACTTCAAAGTTTCCTGTTTTATTTTAGATGCCCCAGCTCGATCGTTTGTTAAGGGGTGTAAGCGGCATAATAGTTATAACTCATGTGAGCGTTGTGTTCAAGAAGGTGAATGGTTAGGTAGGGTGATTCTTCGAGGTTTAAATTGTGCAAATAGGACTGACGATAGTTTTAAAAATAGAACCGATCCAGATCACCGTACTCACAATTCCGAAGTTTCAAGACTTTCCGTAGGATTAGTATCCCAATTTGTTCTCGATCATATGCACTTAGTTTTTTTGGGAGTCACCAAAAAATTACTTACAATGTGGGTTAAAGGGAAACTGCCCCACAGATTAAGTTCTCATAGCGTTTTACAATTTTCCAAATCCTTGCTGCAGCTTAGACCTTTCATACCTAGAAACTTTCAACGTAAACCTAGGGCGTTATCTGAGTTGGCACACTTCAAAGCCACTGAATATAGGTTATTTTTGTTGTATACAAGTCTGTCAGTTTTAGGGCAAAATATTTCTGCTGCTAAATTTAAAAACTTTTTAAAATTTCATGCAGGTATTTTTATATTGTTATCGCCATATGCGGGAGTAAAATCTTGGAATGATTTAGCAAGAGCACTGTTGATTCAATTTGTGGAAGAGGTTGAGGTTATTTATGGACCGGAATTTATAATTTACAACGTCCACTCATTAGTTCATATTAGCGACGACGCCATTAATTATGGAAATTTGTCAAATGTAAGCGCATTTCCATTCGAGAATTTTATGCAGAAAATTAAACGAATGCTTCATACAAAATCTTTTTCTTTAAATCAGGTTACAAAACGTCTCGCAGAATTGGAGTCAGTTGTAATTGTTGCTGACACTAATAGTACAGGGGACAATGTGATTACATTATCTAGCTATAAGTATGATAATTGTTATTGTTTAAAAGACGGCAGACATGTTTTGTTAAAACGTTTACAAAATTCAAAATCAGGTAGCTTTTATGTAATTGATAAAGTTTCTAAGTTTCCCGATTATCCATTTAATAGTATAAATATTGGCATTTTCATAGCCACAATTTCTGTTGTTATTATAAATGTTAGCTTAACTGATATTAATAACAAATGTATATTGCTCCCTTATAAAAATATGTACATATGTATGCCTCTTTTACATACAATGAAATAAATGATTGAATTTATATTACGTATATTTTACTCGAATGGGATTATTTTTTATTAAAACGCGTACTGTTTTTAGCATTCTTGCCGAGTCTGGCACGCCGAAAAACAATCGGAAGAAGGGCTAAAATAAGACGACGGGCCGACTATCTTTGCATCGAAGAGTCCGGTCAAGTGGCCATTTTACACCCTCTGCCGACTCATTTTGCCGACACGATGCCACCAATGGGCCGAGTTTTCTGGCAACTGGGGAACCATGTTCGGTGTAACCTGATCCTCTCCTAGAGAGTCCTGATTTTTTCTAATTATATTATTCTTACTATGTTGCTGTTATTGACATAACTTTTAAAAATTCTGGACCTCACTGTGAATCCCTGAAAATGCATACCAACTCTGTTGCCCTCCTTTTTACTTGGTTGACCCTAATGATTTAATACAGTTTCCTAAGCGTGTGTTTGTTACATATTTAATATAATTTCTAAACGCTGGATTAATATGATCATTACATATCAATAAATTGTCTTGAGTAAATAAATGTATGTATTTGCATAAGCAACCCCTAATTATTTACACATCAATATGTGCATATGTAAATTATGGATGTAGTTCCTATTCGTTTATTCTCAAATTATAGCATTTAAGACATTCGTTACACACATATCTAAATTTATATCTTAAGGTTTTTAAACAAGTTGTCATTCCGATTGTATTGAAATTACTTAATTTTTCGTATTTCTACCAATCCATTCCACAGCTTCTTCAATATTTATATGTCCATCCTGGTTAGTGTCAGCCTCCTTAAAAAACTTGGCATAGTCCACTTTTGGGTAGGCCGGATCGTGAATCAGCATCATTTGGACGATCGACTTGAACTCGGACTCATCAATGTGTCCGTCCTTATTTTGGTCGAGGGCAGTAACGTTGTGTCGCATCATTTCTTTCGGGTCGTCAATTACTGCCAAACATGCGACGGCAAGATCCAAAGGAAGTTTACGATTGTGATAGTCACGCAAGTATTTGTTATATGCGACTCTCTGTTCGTCAGTGCAGGTATAGCTCATGCACGCAAAAAACACGTTCAGATCAGTGACGTCAATCTTGTCATTGTTATAGGTCGGCATTTTCTTGAACGCTTTTTCCACCTCGAAAGGATCGTATCGTCGGTTGTGAGCCATCTTCAACTTTCTGTGGTAAAGTACGTAACATTTGTAAATTTGTTTTTAATTAAAAATTAAGCTTATAGTTTTTTTGGAAACACATAATTACTGCCAAGCTGTTACGTAACGTACATGCAAGGAATTCAAAGTTAATCGCAAATTTGGTGAACCAATTGCAAAAATTTGTTAAATAAAACGTTGCCCAATATTTTAGTTTTATATAAAGAAGATGGCAGCAAGGACAGATATTCTGCACACAATTAAAATACGCTGATTGGAATTTTGTTGAAGTCTAAATCGTTCACTACCAACTCGTTGAAACGATGATGTACATCCATCAATCCATCAAAGAAACAACTGACAAAATAATACTATGGTCAGAATTTTAAAATTTGACTGCTTATTTTCAAAAAATCAATGCATATACAAAATGGTCTAATTCCAAAATACCGACCATAATGCGATATACCGAGATGGTTACACATGAACACATTCTGCATCACGCAATTGCAAATCCGTAAAAAAATCTATATTCTAAAATTAGACCATTTCTTCTATGATTGATTAAAAAAGCAGTCTATCTGCAATTACAAAATTCTGACCATATTGCGAAACATATTTGCGACAATATCAGATATCTAAGAGCGTATACAGCTATTTTTAACTGAATGTTGATGAACCATATCATCCCTCATCGTCTCTACACTTTGTTGAATTGAGATTTGATTACTTGAGAGTTTTATAGCCTATTTCAACTGTTTGGTATACAGTCGTGACTAGTCTCACACAGGAGGCTCTTTCCATAGAACATAACCGAACATAACTATTATAACCGAACTATTATAACCGAACATAACATAACTAACTACATAACTACGATAATTATTTTTATCTTGCAGATTGGAAACCTTATTGCGGGATTTTTGGTTGAAGGACGAAATTTTAAAAATTCGGTAAGTTTGAGAAATTAGTTTGGAAAGTGCACATATTTAATAAAGGTCATAGCACGGCTATGTGAATAATAATGTTAGCAGGGTAATTAGGATATCGGGTATCACGCCGTTGCAGGATTACTTCTCGTTATTCCTGGAATTTTGATGATTGCCGCGACAAACCAGATTGATCCGCCAACGTTCCTGAAGGAATACCAGCAGCGATTAGAAACTCGTTACGGAAAGAACTTAAATATTCGAACAAATTGGCGGGAGGGGTGAGATGATTTTCAACTTAAATTTAAAACAATGGGTATTTATTTTCTTAAAATTATTTGTTTGATTTTAATAGTGACTAGAAGTAATTGATGGAATCTTCGACATTCTTGCGGCTGGCTTAATATACAAGTCGTAAACAGTTTGAATTTTGATAGCGCTAATCTGGAATGTTTTCAAAATTTATTATTTGGTGATAATTTATTATTTACTGAAGGTAATCAACCTCTGAACCGCTGAATATAGCAACAAGTGAGAAATAAATACGTAACCAAATGTTGTTTTTAACTCGTAATGCAGAAATATCATTAACCTTAGTTTGATGATTATCATACATAAATAATTTCCAATTTCCTGATATGAAATTGGTTTATCTCGCTTTCATGCATATATAATGAGTAATTTCCACGAATTCCTAAATTTGTTTGATTTTAGTTTTTCATAAACAATACTTGATCACGTACACCCAATGTGTTACGGAGTTGCTTATGGTTTGTTGTTCATAATCTAGAATTCGCCAAGGCAGATATTGACGAAATTTATTTCTGAAATCTGCTTGCCCAAAACAATGCAACCAAAACATTGGCGGATTGCCAATTCTGCGGGTTTCGTTAATCTCCGTAAAAATAGAATTAACGCAGTCAATTACAACTAAATTAGAATAATTACCAATTTACATTACCATTCTTCCACTTTATAAGTGGTGTCATGCTGCGAATAATAATATTGCCCTTAATAACTGGAACCTTTACCATGGCCATATCCACTCATACGGTTCGAATTGACAGTGTTATTCAATATTTAGTATTTTGTGATCCTTTCGTTATTCATAGTGGGCTGGCGACTGAAAATTTGGGAAGTGACATGTCCAACAAATCTGTGCCGTGGCGAGGAGTATACATTTACTTTTATGCTCCACTAAACTACCGAATATCCGGACAAGATGGCGATATAGATAAAAAGTGGGAAGAAATTGATTTACTAACATCCGTATTTACAATGGCCCACTATAAAAGCCTGAAATGCTTATACGTCTTGAACTACGTGAATCCTACAACGCTCCGGAAAAACATAAGTCGACCAGAAATTGTTACCGCGGAGTTAGAAATATCGAAATTCCTCGCATCGGTGACGGACAGACTGATTAAATTTCCCGGTCGTGGTGATATTAAGGTTGGTACGGTGCGTTTCTTTTACCTTTTATGGATCCACCACAGTCTCATGAAACCCCCGTATACCGCGGTATCACATCAACTGATAAGATACAGATATGTTTTTATAAAAAGTATCGACACTATGGAAAAGGGTAAAATCATATACTTGTTAGCATGTTACACCTGCAAAATTTTAAGTCTGGTTAAAATTCCGAATTCGAAAATCCCGTACGTATTGAACCCTTTCAATCGTGTCATGCAAGAGGAAGCTGAAGGCTTTAAAATTATTTGGAAATTCATAGCAAAACCGGAACTTACAAAGTTTTCTGGAATACTAAGCCCAAAAGAGGCGACCATGTATTTAAGGAATATTCAAAACTTCCGCGCCATCGACCCTACCCTGTTCGTGGCCGCGTTATTGCTGCACTTGACAAATTCAACGGGGCGAATTTGTCCCAATCAGGATGATTTTGGAATGACACAGTGTGAGTCGGAAATTTTAGGGGAAGACGGGAAAATAAGAAATCACGTTAACATTGGGTTAGAATTGCTTGACGAATATTACCCCACGTACGATTGGGTAAGCACATCCTCTACGGGTTACACCTTTATGACTTGCTGGTCCCAAATTGAGTCCCCCTACAAGTATTACGTTACCCCATACGGTCGGGAAGTATGGATATCCATACTTCTAGCGGGATTTCTTACATCCCTCTTTCTTATTGGGCTTCTGCGAATTAAAAAAAATTTAAGTGTTCCGCCAAGTTATCCCGTAATCCTCTTAATATCCACATTACTTGAAGAAACTTTTCATGTTCCCACAATTCTCTGGAAGCAGGAAGAATTTCGAAGTGTGGTGCATCACATCTATTATTTTCTCCAATGGGTATATCGGAGTTTCCATAACGAAATTATCCTCTCCATTGGTGGCATATTCAATTTCGGAATTTACAGATTTGGCAACACCGCTCTGCGGTGTTGCCACACAAACAAATAAACTGTTTAATCGCACAATTTTTTCTTTATATGTCCGAAACTTTCCAAGAATTAAGGAAAATAGATCAATCATTTCGTACAATCCGCCCAACATAACTCTCCATAGTTTATTAACGCATCGAAAATTTGATATGGGTCAAGACTTCGTTATTCTGCCTTACTATCCCTTAGACTCATCAAGTGTCCGAAATATGGAAGAAAATCCGTTCTTCTCGGAACTATGTAATCACATTGAGGACGTGACGTACAACCTGCGTCAAAATAAAATACAGCTTCAAAATCTTACAAAAATTGACAAAATCATTTCCAACTTGATCAATCCTCTCCATCTGACGCATCCTTTACTTGCCACGTCTCCAGGGCATGAAATCGTTCATGATCACGACATGGAGAAACTAATCGTAAAATGCGGCAGGACAGTGTTTGTTCAAAAGATGGAAATTATAGACAAGGAATTTATATATTTTAAGCGAAATTACGATTCCATCAATTTCTTTAAATGAAGCCAAACCATTTTTGATGGATTGCTGGGATGGTCATTTGAAAACCGCGGTGCTTTGGGGCCCAGTATTCTGCCGCTTTTTAAACGCGGAATATTTGAAAACGGAATATTACTTGGGTTGGAGAATCGTAAGAACTTCGTTGTTTCAAAGACGAGACAAAATATTACAAAAATTGTTAAAAAACTGCTAGGTATAGGCAATAGAATGGATAGAGGTATGAGCATGAATGGAACAATTCATACAATATTTGTTATTTTTGGAATACTTTGTCTAATGGCGTTCATAATTTTTACATTCGAGATACATATTCCTTATTACTTGGTATAGAGGGCCAATGCGAGGGTGATGATTTATACTTGGCTTATTTATTTTAGAACTTTTGAAACCAATGTCGGAATTGAGGTTATTCCGTTTGGCAGACTTTGGTGGTTTCTCTATTTCACTATTTATTGTACATATTAAACATTCTAGAAAATTACTCCACATACTAACTTGGTGATATAAATGTAATAGATGTAATAAAATTATGCAGTAGTCAATCATCCGTTTTTGGTTGTAAATTGGGCTATGTACCATACTCATACAACTTATTCTATTCAACTTATAACTTACATTTCTTAATTTACTGATGTCAGATGTTTTGCCTTAGAGAGTCTCAACCGTTCTTGACAATCAACTATGTACATAACAGGTATCTAACTATCATCGAATACGTGTCGAAATAATCTACGCAGAATTCGAGGCATCATGCTTTAACATAGCTTTTAAGCCATAATATCTTCAAGTTCTGTACAAAACACTATGATACTAATAAACAAACATATTGCACAAATATACAATGCCGTTGTGATCTTGGCAGTAAAGTCTAATCTCGCAACCTGATCCATTTTTGTGCTTGTCCAGTTAGCATAGTGATCCAAAAGCTTTTCCGATTTCCACAATCCATACAAAAACTCCCAATGCGCAAAAATTCTTGACGGTATGGTATCATATGTTTGAATCGTTTTGCGGCATAGCCGTTTTGAATTGGGGACATCGACCAACCCTTAATAGCCGTTAAGAATCCTCAAGACTAACATACTTTGAGATTTACTATATAGCAAAGTATTACATTATTATTTGTTTTGAGACTATAAAGTTCACCTAATACTTTTTGAGATTAGGCACAATAACTTTCGGAAAAGAGTGGCGGAGGCTGAGATGGAGTAAAAAAGTCAAAGAAATTACTTAAATACATTAAAATATCTATTTAAATATGTTGGTTAATTAAAGTGATACCCTGAACCATCAAGTAATGTACTTGCGCAACACCATTTCCAGTTCCGGTGTAGTTACCGACAGGAAGAGAGGTGACTGGTCTGGTGTCAATGTACCTCGAAACTGCGAAATCTGTTAAGTATAAATAATTATGCACACTCGAAAAACTAATAGGTATCCTCTTGCCCTTTATGCATGGCTACAACGCCGTAGTGACAACTTGTTACCGAATAATTTCTTACCACCTTTAAAAAACATGCTATCAAATAGAAACAAGTCTTATAAACTTCGTAATAAATTTGCTACCACGGCAGTATAAAGAGTACAACTATGGCAACTCGTTGTTACCAAAGTTTTCATAAAACATATCGCCTATAGCTACATGAATGATCAGTCTCAAATCTTTTATACTGCTATGAATTCTGACGCACAATTAAACAGCTATAAATATATACATACCTGTCGTGTCCACATTAACGGATGGGATTTTGACTCTGGCGTTGACTGTGAGTGTAATTATAATAATGCTGACATCGGTGACAATTCCAGAGACTCCGGCAATCACCATACCCCTTAGAAATTGAAAGTAAGTATACATAAGAGCCTACACGTTTATTTAGACCCATTGTTCCCTCAGGCGCTGTTCGTAAACTTCGTAACGCTGGTTTAGCATTGTAAGATAAGGATTTTTATCATATCTTGTAATGCTAAGCCAGCGTTACGAAGTTTACGAACAGCGCCTTACTGATGGGAGGAACCTTCCGTAAGATCAAAGAGTGGATGCTTAGTCAAATTAAATGGTCCTGCAGGGACCATCTTGGGGTCCTCGGGACACTGGGTTGGGCTCCAAATGTAGCGTACCTCTTGCACCGGTGTGGCTGAAATGGCCACAAATCCCACTGCGAAGAGAATTGCAAGAATTGCCCTCATCTTTAGTAAATATGTGGAATACTCCAATTTAAGAAGGAAGCTAATAGTGACGAACTGCTGGAAAAGTTGGACTAGATCAGGGTTTAAATAGCCGATCAGATATGCATGGATTGAACATTCAATCTTTCAAGTAGTATCAGATGTTTGGATAAATTTAGATTTTAATTGAATTTGTCATCAATGTACAGTGCGTTACATACCTTTAAGACGGAACGTTGATTCATTGCTATTTTACAAACCCCTGAAAATATTCAAATTCAGAATATATATTTATAAGACGTAACATTCAACCCAGTCATGGGCGCTGTAAAATAATTTGAGCTTTTTTCTTTGTTTTAAAAATACCATGTAAAATTCTCAATGTTCCCTCAATTGTTGACCGATGTCAAAATTTCAACTGTTTTTGAAACCTGGGGAAAATGGGTAAAATAGATATTCTCAGATAATCTAAATATGACCACACCCCTTGGAAATTAGGGCAAGTAGGCAAATAAGGAGATTGGAAAGAAATTCATTTTTTTCATCCACCATAGCGTAAATTAGAGTACCACATTTATGCATGAATATTTTCAATCTCGTATTTATTAAGTAGGGAATTAATAACCTAGGGTCTGAAACACATGGAGCGCACCGAATACCTTACTTAACAACCAATACATAATTTTATATTGCATAATAATTCCTATCTAAATTATTTTACGGACAATACAAACATATGTAACAACGATTAGGAAACTTCACTTGGTTTGACGGACAGCACAAACATCGTGATAAGTATGTATACGTGATTTTTGTACCTAAGAGGTAGGGATTCCGATACTTAATCGAACCACAACCATCATCCATCAATTTAATTGATACTATATACTAAGTATTATAACTACTATACTATATACTATATACTTAGTATTGACCGATGTATAATGGAGCTTTATTTCGTTTCACAATTTCAATTCTGTAGGCCTTATCCTACTTTCGTGAGTTAAATGGGTCCCTTTTCCATTTAATTTTAAGGAATTGAGATGTCTGGGCATTGGTCTTCACGCATAAAAATGTTGGCTGCAATGTTAGCTTAAATTTCCCCAAATTTGTTAAACACGATAATGAAAGTTTTTACGAACCGGTACGTAATGGAGTATTTGTTTGTCTTACATATTGTGCAAGTACATATGTACATAAATATATGTACCTTTGCAATGTAGACAGCTATTCAACAATAGACATTTTTGTCGGGATGCGAATCCCATAAATGTTCGCGACGAATTTCGCTGATACTATTTTCCAGTTCAATATTTGCCTCTCACATTTCCCACTTTCCTTAAACGATTCGCAATCCCACTGAAAATGGAGAACCATATCATCTTCCTGCTCGTTCTTTGCTTCTCCCTCCTTTCAAGAGTTTCCTCAGTTAAAAAACCAAACCAGGAAATAGGATGCGATTTGAAGTTCAGTAAGTGTTTTATCTCCACAAACTTACTTGTTAAATTAAACTAAATTTCCTTTCCTTAGCGACGTCCCGGACACTGACCATACGTACCAGCAAACCTGGTAAGTGAAAACTTTACTGTTTCGATTTCCTCATCTTAGATAACCATTTTTTTAGACGTCCATCTGGAAATATTTGTGAGCAAATTTTGCAAGCTCAATATATGCAAGACACATAAAATTTCCAGTAGTGTTCTCTTGGAAACTGTATCTGGATGATGAGATGTAGAGTTGTTACTTATCTATGTACATATATTTCAATTTTGTAATTCTATACGATTCCACAATCAAGTTTCTTGTAGATTTTGTACTTCCATTTGGTTGAGAACGATGTGACGAGTGTTGAGGTATGAATATACTGAGGATGTATCCTCCGGGTGTGAACGATTTCAAACCTTTAATAACGTCTGAACGGTTCGTAGTGAAGGTCCTGCTGCATGCTGTATTTTAGAGCCCTTTTCACGAACTACAAGTCGACATCGACGATTCCAACTTTGGAACACTGATTTGATCATGGCGATGCCATCTTTCCACCACTCGTCTTTCAAGACTTTCCAAACTCCCAAAAAAGTTTTAGGTCGACGGAGAAATATTTTTCTTTTCAGACATCCCAAGACGAAAAAGTCCATTGAACTTACATAAGGGGATTTAATAGGTATTTATATATTACGAAAAATTGTAATCCCGTCACTAGCTTTTAAATTCTTGGCGTACTGTTGGGTCAAACTAGTGGTATAGATGGCGCGGGGTCATGATGAATTATCACTTTCTTCTTATCGTAACCGTAGAGATTTGGAACTTCAATTTCCAAAAACGGTTTTAAAACGTAGTCAACATAGTACTTACCAGTTACCTTTACTTTCCGAGGAATTTTGAAAAGTGGGAAAATTCCACGGCCAGCTAATGCAGCAACCACCATAAACTTTTTAGATAAGTTCTCCGCATGCGGGATGGCTAACTTTGGAGAATTATTTTCGCATTTTTTGCATAGAAAATTTTACGTTGGCCGTATGTATCTTGTAGAGAAAACAGTGCTTCATCCAATGACAATAAAAATTCAGTTTTATGTTTTCTTACAAAATTGGTATAAAGGTTTTTGCAGGTGCGGCAACGATTTTTTTTTACATTTTTCTGTTGGCTGATGAACTAGTACTTTTCTTTGCTATTGCTTATATAAGATTTTGATGGCCCGTTGAACACTACACACATGGACTATACATGCCAATTCCTTTTTTTGGTAGTGGATTGTCCTTGGAGGTCAATAGGTCGATTTCTTTGAGCACGGACGGAATTAGCACTTTCCGGGTGCATCTCCGAGGTGGTGGTAGTAGCCCATTGTTGCGAGACTCTCATCGCAGACCTTTATTTTCATTAAGCTATGTATCCGTCCTTTCAAAACCTCAATTCCTACATTTTTGAGGTGCTTAATTATACTTGCATACGAATAATTAAGTTTGGAAAGTGTTTTTATGACACCCTTCACGTCTGGGGTAAGTCTGGGGGACATTTTTGAAACTAGAGGTCTAAGTTTTTGCACAACGCTCGACAAAGGCCACATGCCATAATGTTCAAAATTTGAAGCCAGCACCGTTGCGCATTCCAGAGATAAATGATATTAAAATCGTTCACACCCGCGGGATACAACCTGTAATAAATTGAAAAATAACAAGGCACCTGATGGTATCACCAATGAATTGCTTAAGAGTCTGCCTGATACTGGAATTGACTTGATTTTATCGCTTTTGAATAATATAATGCACAAAGAAAGCATGTCACTGGAATGAGCCGAGTCGGTAACTTGCATGATTTTTAAACGAGGAGATGAAAGTATCCCTGCTCACTATCGGCCTATTGCCCTATTAAATAAATGCTATGCTTAAAATTTTTACTCAAATTCTGTATGAGAGATTAGTTCTCTGGGCTGAGGCAAATAAACTATTTCCTGAATGCCAAGGGGGCTTTAGAAGTGGGCGGAGCTGTGAAGACCAAATTTTCTGCCTTCAAACCACAATTAATGCTAAATTAAAAAAGAAGAAGGGAAAAGTATATGCACTTTTTGTTGACTTTGAGCGATGCTTTAACACACTGACTCACTCAAGAATGTGGAACAAACTGTTCTCGCTTGGAATGTCTGGAAAAATAATTCGTATACTGAGAAGCTTGTATGAAAACGCTACAACAAGGGTGAGGATGGAACACGGACTTACCCAACCTATTGACGTCTCTGAGGGTTTTATGCAAGGAGAAATTTTATCGCCATTTTTGCATAGTCTGTATGCGTCGGAAATGGAAAAAGTTCTTATTAACTCTAATGTTCCTGGAATTAAAATAGTGCATTATTTCTTTCTACATCAGTTATGCTACGCTGATGACACTGTGCTTGCATCTACCCCTGTATATTTACAACAAAAGATAAACATCCTGAAAGAATATTTTGAAAAACTTGGTCTCAAACTTAATTTAAGAAAAACTAAGGTTATGGTATTTATGAAGGGTGGAAGGTTACATAGTGGTCTAAACTTTAGATATGGTGAGGGCAAGATAGACATTGTGTCAGAATATACATATTTGGGTGTCCCATTCTCCTTTTCTGGAGTGTACATTCAAGCTGCTAAACATTTTAAACAGAAAGGGATGTCAGCATTAGGGTCAGTATGGAAAGTTATTATGGGAGGAAAAACTAACTCTTGGTTTGAAAAACTCACTTTGTTTCGGTCAATATGTGTTAGTTCAATTATGTATGCCAGTACCTTATGGGGACTCCAGTATATGGAACTTGTAGAGGATGTACAGCAATATTTTTATAAGAAACTGTTGGGTATAAGTAGGTTCGTTCCTGGATATTTAGTGCGCCTGGAGTGTGGAGTTCCCTCGATGAAAATACACATAATTAAACAATGCCTCCTTTATGTTATGAGGATTCACAACATGGAAGAGTCCCGTCATACAAAGAAGTGTTTTATTGCTCTGCATAGTGAGGTCTTAGCCGGTGAGTATGGTCCTCTAAATTGGGTTGGACAAGTGAGCAAACTACTACACGATGATACCGGTGATACCATCAGGTACGATGATACCTGATACGATCCGGGATCGACCCTAAAATTTGCCATGTTAAAGAAACCGCCCATAAAATCATTGACACTGCTCTAAATTCTGATTAAAAGCCGACCCAAATTCTCGCCATGCATTCCGACTCAGTCTCACAAGCTATCGAAAACATCGTCATCTCGAAGAGGAATCTCAAGCTAAGAATTAAACGGATTAGAAAGAAAAAACGAAAATTTGTGAAATTTACCCATCGAAGAAATGTAAGTAAGCCTCAAATACGAACTTAAAATACGAAGCATTTTGTAAGTTGATGTGCTTACAGTAAATCATTTGCGTTTTTATAATAAATAAATGACAAAAAATTATGAAAATACCCAAAAATTTAGATTTACTTATTTTACCTGCTTAGAAATGCATGACCTCCCCAGATGGAGATGTATGTATGTATGTATATGTAATTTGAAGGAGACTACGATTCTTCTTGCTGTATACAGTGGAGAGCAGAACGATACCAGAAGGGGGTTTTTTCCTCCTAATTTTGACACCAATGCTTCAAATGACTCCAAATTCCACGAAAATTCGTCTGATACTATTGCATCATGATGCCACAAGTTTGACTTATCATCTTCGCCTGGGAATTTTTTTAGGCGGAAAAATTTGAAAAACTGGTGGTGCAAAACGATACGGGAATTGTGGGTCTTTTTTATAAATAATAAGTATTTATTGCCCTAAAATTATATTTTAAGTTATAATTGACTTCTAATAA